>NC_136742.1:25299755-25572255 GCF_936440315.1 Barbus barbus
CTTTTATTCAGGAGGAATGTGTAAAATTAATAAAAAGTCATAGTAAAGACATATTGTTAGAAAAGATTTCTGTTTTGAACAAATGCTGTTCTTTTTAACTTTGTATTCATCAAAGAATCAAAGAAAATCATGTTCCAAAAAACAATATTAAGCAGCAGTTTCAACACTTATAATAAATCAGCATATTCAAATGATTTCTGAAGGATCATGTGACACTGAAGACTGGAGTAATGATGCTGAAAATTCAGCGCTGCGTCACAGAAATAAATTCTATTTTAAAGTATATTAAAATAGGAAACCAATATAAGAAATTGCAATAAGACTTCACAATATTACTTTTTTTCTCTATTTTTGATCTAATAAATACAGCCTTGATGAGCAGAAGAGACTCCCTTAAAAAACATAAAAAATCTTACTGATCCCAAACTTTTGAGCGGCAGTGTGTGTGTGTGTGTATATATATATATATATATATATATATATATATATATATATATATATATATATAAATATATATATAAAATGACATTTAAAAAAAAAAATTTAACTAAAGCATTTTCCAATTGTATAAAATATAACTGAAAATATAAATAATACTTAAACTGTCAACAGCATTTTCAGTAGTTTCACTGAAAAGATTAACATTGAATGACTGTATATGCAAATCAAACAATGGTGGGATATTTCATCCAGCAGCTAGCTCTCTAAAAATATTGCCTGGGTCCATCGACCTCATGCAAGTTCAATATATAAAAATTTGTGAACATATTCAGATCAAAGGAACAAATCATGATTTATATTTGTTGACCCACGAGTATGCTTCAGCATATTTGTATAGTCTTGCTGTGAAATGCAATTCAAGACAGGCATATTGAGCAGGGCCGACTACAGCTAAAACAATGCTGTTCCACTAGAAACGAGAGATTTGATTTACTCGATGAACAAAGGAATATATCTACACAGAGAGAAATTATGACACGCCGAATGCTCCCCACGGTTCCTAATAAAACCGTTTCTGCTGGAACAACATCATACCATTGCTAAAACACAGAGGGCTGTCAGCGCTTTAAGAAATGAATCGAAATGCATAATATTTGCTGGTAATTAGTGGTGTTTGCTAAGGCAATTACTATCCATCAAGTTTGTGCCATGTTCTATGCAAAAAAACAACAGAAAATACCCCAACTAAATTTGAACCTTAAAAATAGCAGTAAAAATATATATAAAATAATAAAAACACAGCTATATATGTATATGTGACCCTGGACCACAAAACTAATCTTAGGTCGCTGGGGTATATTTGTAGCAATAGCCAAAAAATACATTATATGGGTCAAAATTATTGACTTTTCTTTTATGACAAAACTCATTAGGACATTAAGTATAGATCATGTTCCATGAAGATATTTTGTAAATTTCCTACCGTAAATATATCAAAAATTCATTTTTGATTAGTAATATGCATTGCTAAGGACTTCATTTGGACAACTTTAAAGGTGATTTTCTCAATATTTAGATTTTTTTGCACCCTCAGATTCCAGATTTTCAAATAGTTGTTTCTTGACCAAATATTGCCATATCCTAACAAACTATACATCAATGGAAAGCTTATTTATTCAGCTTTCAGATGATGTATAAATCTCAATTTTGACAAATTGACCCTTATGACTGGTTTTGTGGTCCAGGGTGACATATAGATAGACAAATAGGTAGGTAGATGGAAGCATGTCAGTACATTCACAACAAAGGGGCCTCTGTTTCGCACTAGTTTTCTTACACATGCTATTTATTTATGCTTACAAAACCCAGTGGCCGTGCTGGGATAATTCTCCATCATCAGGGATTGTTTGTTGTTGGAAAGCAATCAGAGGGCGTTTGGAGGGGATCAATATGGGAAGACTCAGCCCCAGGATGACTGTCAATCATCTTCCCATCAGTAAATGGGTTTCTGCAGGCGAGAGCTACAGCAATATTTCCCTCAGGCTAGCACCGTGATATCTGGACTGGGGCAGAACAAAATGGAAGATTAAGACTACCAGGGATAGACTTTATTTATTTATTTAGACAGGCTAAGCCTATTAGAAGTGTCTAAAGTTTCAGAAAGTTAGAATTTGAGATGTTTTGTTCTATTGTTTACAATTCATTTTCTAGAAGAGTTGTTCACACAAAGATGACAATAGGCGCTATGGATGCCACATGGCGTGGAGACATCTGAAGCGCAGCTAGCATCCAGTGTCGGCATGCTATGAAGTGATGTCATCACATGAGAAGTGTTTCGAAGTATTCTTGGCTTAATGTCACACAAATGTGATTTTTTTTCAACCCTCGGAGAGGTACTTAAGCTTCTCCGTAACTCCAGAAATATTTTAGCACTGAGGGAAAAGCAGCAAACAGCATTCTAATGAACCTGCTGCTTCTTTTGCCTAGTGGTAATAAACTAGCATAGAGTTTCACAGTCTCAGTGCAACAACTGTTCAATCTCTGAAAAACTTGAATATGAAATGCTCCAACTAAAGGATACATATTAAAGGAATAAGTAACAAGCAAGCACGTTGCAAATGATCCCATAATAATAACAACAACAAAATAATAATAATAATAATTATTATTAATAGTAATAATACCAATTGTTATTACTATTAAATTAATATATTAATTGATACTTTTTTCTTTTTAAAATGTATCTTAAAATATAAAATTATTTTATTTTATTATTATTAATATTGATTATTATTTATTGTATTATTATTAATATTGATTATTATTTATGTGTCTGTTATTTATAATAATAATAAGAAGAAGAACAATAATGCTATTATTATTGATACATAATTAAATATATTTTTATTAATAAAATAATACAATCAGCAATAGCATTATTATTATTATTATTATTGGTAATATAAATGAATACAACAACAATAATAATGCTATTACTATTGATACATAATTTGATTTGGTATTAAATCTATTTTTATTAATAAAATAATAATACAATTAATCAAATAAATGAATATGCTCATTAATTCCTTAAATTAATTAAGAAATTAATCAGTGTAAAAATATATTGATCAAGCAAATACATTATTTAATAACAAAATAAAAAATCTATACATGACTTTGGGAGGAATCGTATTTAAACCCCATACTAGAGGTATATGGCGCTTACAGGTTACAGGTTTCTGTTCTAGTGTCTGTTGTAGAAAAGATCAGAAGACATGTGGAGCACGACATTTGCTTGGCATCCAGATCTCACTCAAAATGGTGAGTCCTGGAGTCTCTGTTATTGTCACAGCAATTACTGGACCACAGGACCGGCAGAGGGGTCCGTATCATCACACACGCTCTAATTGGCTGTCTTCACAAGAAGGTTTACTCTCAGCAGACTGACACACTGGGAGGTCAGCAATAAATATAACAGAAGCTTCAGGGCCATGTATATCAACCCAATATTTGTGTTAATGGCGGCTGGAACTCTCATAGGTTAGAAGTATGGAAGTATGGATGAACAGCCAATACCGTGTTAGTTGCAGTGCATTATGGGATTGCCTTATCTGCAAGGTATATATAGAAAGATGCCATAGAATCTGGTTAAAATTTTATAAGTCTGCATGACTTTGCTGCCTACTCTTTGGAATAATCTTCAAATCTTGAGCAAACGTATGATACCTTAAAACTCTGTCTGTGTGGGAAGGTTCTGGAACAGCGTCAATAGCAAATATGTAACTGTTAGACATCAAACCTGATTCACCTGCATTCCCTTGAGCACAGCAGCTCTCATGTATAATGAGCAAGTGCACAACCCACTGCGCCACAAATAAAACTAAAGGTGAATCATTTTAATCAGGTTTCAGTTTCATTTGTTTTGTTTATATTTTTGCAGTCAATCATTTTTAAGCACTGCTACACCTTTCCTTCCCATTACGAGGGGGCGGGGGGATTTTAAATATATATAAGTTTAAAAAAATAATATCAATAACATCTCAAACTGTGTTTACTCAAAGTCTGCAGATTTGTATTTGAATTCAAATATTTTGAATGGAATTATTTCAAAATATCTGGAATATGCTATCTTGATTAATTTTATAATCTCTGTAATGACAACAAGTGTCATTGTCTTTTTTTTTTATTTTCCCTATAAGGAATTTTCTGAGTTAAACAAGAGACAAACTCTTTTTTATATTAATTAATTCAATTAATTAGAATGAATTCACTATTATTGTTACGGGGCTGACGAGACGTGAGACATGCGGATCCATATGCAAGGCTTTATTAAAGAAACATGGTCAGAAACAGGCAGGGTCAGACATCGGCAAACAGGTATGGCAAGGGCAAGACAGAGCAATCCGTGGAGCAAGCGTGGGTCAACGATGAGCGAACAGTATCCAAAGGGGCAAGGCAGAGAGAGAATCCAGAGTCGAGAGCAATAATCCAAACGGGGAGCGAACACAGTCCAAACGGCAAGGCGAAGGGTTAATCCAGGAAACACGGGCAGGGTCAGACACGGCAGGAAAACAAGGCAAGACTAGGACTAGAATTATGGCTCTGTAGAGTTGCTATCGCTAGAAGAGTGATATACGCTAACAATACTCGGCCCTGAGCTAGAGCAAGTCCCAGGCTTAAATAGAGTGATGGTGATTGTGAAATGGTGATCAGGTGTGTGTGATGAGTGAATGGTGACAGCTGATCTGTGCAATGCATAGTGGGAAATGGAGTCCAATGTGTTGTGTAGTGTGAAAAGTCCATGTGGTGAATGAGTGGAAGTGCATGGCCAGGATTCGTGACATAGCCCCCCCCCAAGGAGCGGCTTCCAGACGCTCCTAAACAATCCAGGAGGGCGGTGGCGCGGAGGCGGAGCAGGGGGAGGGACGGAGGGCCAGGTCCTTGAGGAAGAACCGGCAGAGCAGGAAACCAGGGCGGAGCCAGAGGCCAGGTCAGGACCGACAGAGCAGAGGCCCACCAGGGCGGAGCAGACAGCACGGGAGCCCACCAGGGCGAAGTAGACGGGACCGGAGCCCACCATGGCGGAGTAGACGGACCAGGAGCCCACCAGACCGGAGTAGAAGACCACCACGGTGGAGCAGACGACCACCAGACCCGAGCAGAAGACCACCATGGCGGGGCAGAGGACCACCAGACCTGAGCAGAAAACCCTCGCCAGGAAGCAGACTGGGCAGGAAACCATGGCAGAGTCTGAGATCTGGGGGAAACAGAGACAGACAACACAGGGAGAGCAGAGACAGACAACACTGGGAGAGTCTTCGTTGCAGGGCAGGACGAGAGCTCACAGACGGCCACTTTAGCCGTGACAGGACAGGGCGAGAGCTCACAGGCGGCCTCTTTAGCCGTGACAGGACAGGGCGAGAGCTCACAGACGGCCTCCTTGGCCGTGACAGGACAGGGCGTGAGCTCACAGGCGGCCTCTTTGGCCGTGACAGGACAGACAGTGAGTTCAGAAACTGTCTCCATGGCCGTGACAGGGCAGACAGTGAGTTCAGAAACTGTCTCCATGGCCGTGACAGGGCAGACAGTGAGTTCAGGAACGGCCTCCATGGCCGTGACAGGGCAGACAGTGAGTTCAGGAACGGCCTCCATGGCCGTGACAGGGCAAACAGCGAGTTCAGGGACGGCCTCTGTGGCCATGACAGGGCAGACGGTGAGTTCAGGAACTGCCTCCGTGGCCGTGACAGGGCAAACAGCGAGTTCAGGGACGGCCTCTGTGGCCGTGACAGGGCAGACGGTGAGTTCATGAGTGGGTGCCACCACCTCGGGAGGTTCTGCAGCGGAAGCTGCCACCTCTGGTGGTTCTGCAGTGGACGCCGCCTCCTCTGGAGGTTCTAGGACAGACTCGTGGACTGAAGAGGTCTCAGGAGCAGACTCGTGGACAGGAGAGGCCTCAGGAGCACAGTGTGCAGCCCACACACTCAAAATGGCAACCGCCATAATGGGAAGCACTGAGGTCAGGGGAACAGTCTCTGTAACAGCCAGGGTTGAGGCCCTGGGAATGCCAGCTACTCGCACTGACATCAGTGGTGGGTCCATCACACTGGATATCAGACAGGGAACTCTAAGGACTGACCTTAGATCTCTGGTGACAGCCTCTGGCAGCTCGGCGGCGGCGTGAAGAGACTCTGGCTGAGGAGCCGAGGCGTGAAGTGACTCTGGCTTGACAGCGACGACGTGAGCAGACTCTGGCTTGACAGCGACGACGTGAGCAGACGCTGGCTTGACAGCGACGACGTGAGCAGACGCTGGCTTGACAGCGACGACGTGAGCAGACGCTGGCTTGACAGCGACGACGTGAGCAGACGCTGGCTTGACAGCGACGACGTGAGCAGACGCTGGCTTGACAGCGACGACGTGAGCAGACGCTGGCTTGACAGCGACGACGTGAGCAGACGCTGGCTTGACAGCGACGACGTGAGCAGACGCTGGCTTGACAGCGACGACGTGAGCAGACGCTGGCTTGACAGCGACGACGTGAGCAGACTCTGGCTTGACAGCGACGACGTGAGCAGACTCTGGCTTGACAGCGACGACGTGAAAGGGTGCTGTTGCTGCCGCCATTTTGTGAGTGAGTGAGGTGTCGCGTTCCTCCGCGACACCCACAGTATAAGAGGAGCCCATACACAGTAAAGCATAGTCCATAAATTGACTGAGAGATGAACGGGGACCCTCGCGGATTAACCTTGACCGGAGCGGCTGATTAATGCCTTCACAAAAAAAGTCAATAAGTGCGTAGTCCGGCAAATCAGAAAAATAGGCGAGGTCTAAGTACTCCTGAATATAATCCTCGAGCGGTCGCGAGCCCTGCTCGAGGGTTAATAACAGTCGTGCACAGTCCATACCTGGCCAATGTCCTCTTGAAAAGCCGCTGGATCCTTGTGTGGCCGAGTATTCTGTTACGGGGCTGACGAGACGTGAGACATGCGGATCCATATGCAAGGCTTTATTAAAGAAACATGGTCAGAAACAGGCAGGGTCAGACATCGGCAAACAGGTATGGCAAGGGCAAGACAGAGCAATCCGTGGAGCAAGCGTGGGTCAACGATGAGCGAACAGTATCCAAAGGGGCAAGGCAGAGAGAGAATCCAGAGTCGAGAGCAATAATCCAAACGGGGAGCGAACACAGTCCAAACGGCAAGGCGAAGGGTTAATCCAGGAAACACGGGCAGGGTCAGACACGGCAGGAAAACAAGGCAAGACTAGGACTAGAATTATGGCTCTGTAGAGTTGCTATCGCTAGAAGAGTGATATACGCTAACAATACTCGGCCCTGAGCTAGAGCAAGTCCCAGGCTTAAATAGAGTGATGGTGATTGTGAAATGGTGATCAGGTGTGTGTGATGAGTGAATGGTGACAGCTGATCTGTGCAATGCATAGTGGGAAATGGAGTCCAATGTGTTGTGTAGTGTGAAAAGTCCATGTGGTGAATGAGTGGAAGTGCATGGCCAGGATTCGTGACAATTATTATCTTATTTTACAGTTTTACATTTTACAATTATTTGGTTTATTTAACAATCAAATGGAATAAATAATTAAAAATAACTAAAAATCAGTGTATATATATATATATATATATATATTTAGAATTCATTCTTTACACTTACATTGTTTGTTTGCATCTATTTTATTTCGCCCAGATATTAGGAGAAACAAACAAAAAAAGTGGATAGTAAAAAAAAAAGAAAAAGAAACAGAACATGAATTAAACAAGAAAAAGAAATCAAATTATATTTTAAATTCATTCTATAGTGTCAACAATTTGCAAAAAAATTTGAAGAAACTTGATAGTTAAAGTTTATGGTTAAATGAAACATAACCGAGACAAATTCACCTGAACTGTTTGCTTTTTCAATACAATCTTCCTTTTGGTCCTCTGAGAAAACGCCACTGAAGTACCTGCACTGTTGCTAGGCGAGAAACACACACCTCAGTGTCAGACATCTGCGCTGATGTCACAACTGGCATCAAGAAACACCTCTTGGAGGAGATTCAGGGCTCTTAGGTTCTAATACATCTCCCCTTGTAAACAAGGGCCCATCACAGACATCCATTGTGTTCATTTTCCAGATGCTGCACAACAAACATTTTATGCCAACGGAAGAGTTTTGTCTGCTCATAAGAGCATGAAATTAGCCTGTTTAGCAGAACTGAATTCATTTGGAACTCCTAAAATAATAGCGGATGCTCCAAAAGGAGCTGTTGCTAATCGACAGGCTTCCTTTCTCACCCCTCGGAGAGAGAAGACTGTTTGGAGTGAAGGCAGATACATTTGTCACAGACCGAGATGTGACATTTCAAAATGTGCGTTAACAGATGGAGGAGTGTTTATATTTATGAATGCTGCCGCGCAATGACTACACATTTAGCACTGGAGGGAAGCACGCCTGCGCCACATGTAGAAATGTCAGGAAAACAGTGCAACGCTTTCGCTAGAACCGATTCTAGAGCACCTGAATGTCAAAAGGTGCGGCTTGGTTGTAGCAGTTAAAATGAACAAAATGAGAAGATTTAGATGCAGTAGAACGAGCTTCATATGCCACATTTCTCTCAAACAACAAATATATATATATAATGTTGTATATACACACACACACAAAACCAAAAAGTCTTTAATGTCAATTTTGATTAATTTAAAGGGGTAGTTCACCCAAAAATGAAAATTCTGTCATCATTTACTCAACCTGTCTTTTTTTTTTGTCATCATTTTTTTTTGTCATCATTTACTCAACTCAACTTGTATGACTTTCTTTGTTTTGTTAAACACAAAAGAAGATGTGTTGAAGTTATTTTGTTAGTTATTTTGGTTCCCGCTGACCATTCACACCAAGAACGATAACTATAAAAATAACTACTTGACTACTTGACTTGACTTGACTTGACTATATATCAAAGTACCATGGTATTACCATCTGACACCTGGCACAGACCCAGGACTTTAAAGTGAGAGAGATAGAATAGAGACAGAAGAAGAAAGAAAAACAGAGAAAATGAGAGGGGAGTGGAGGAAGCTTCCAAACCAGTCACCGCTCATCAGTTCCTCAGGCACTGTATTGATCGGCTCAGCAGGCTGGATATTAGAGAGGTAATTCACTTTTTAGATAGAAGGCGTAGGGGAGCAAGGGCTGCCCCATTTGTTACCCAGGCTGAGGAAATCATTGATACTGCCACACTGTCAGGGGGACCCCTGCGGAGGACAGTGGTTTGATGAGATGGGACACTCAGACAGAAAGATTGGAGGACACCGGTCTTCATCTCCAGCTGAATTCACATGAAAAATGGATCAAGCTGCACACTTTACATAGAGTTTAGCTAGGGACAATAGAGAGTTTCTACTAGAGATGGAAACTGGAAGGAATTGAACAATTCCAGTGTAGTGCTTTGAGAAAGACATACTGTACAGTATTTGGGGAAAAAAGCTATTCTTACTGTATTTACAGCCCTCAGCAAACAATTTCCAAACTTTGACAGAGCAGATATAACAAACTAAAACCAAATGCATAAAAATAAATAAATAAAATCCAAAAATGTGTTTATACACTATTTTAAAGTGTGGCATAAATGCAATCTTATTATTTGGCTTTAACAATATTAAATAAAAAAAAAGTTAATTAATTCAGGAATTGCTTCCTTTAGGAGTTGGACTACACTGGTACTGCTGTATGTTTATGATTCACTCAAATTAATTGATTTACAAGAGGGATTCATTTAGGAATCAGACTATACGGGCAGTGCTGTATTTTTTTGGATTCACTGAAATAAACTGACTTCCAAGGAGGATTCATTTAGGAATCTGACTGGTTGCGCTGTATGTTTTTGATTCACTAAAAATAACTAAGTCACAAGAAGGTTTCCTTTAGGAATTGGACTAAACTAGCAGTGCTGTATTTTTTGTATTCACTGAAATAAACTCACTCCCAAGAGGGATTCATTTGCCAATTGGATTACACTGGTTGCACTAAATGTTTTTAGGTAACTAAAAATAAACAGCTCATTAATGTGCTTCATTCAGTATAGTTGAACTACACTGTTGATGCTATATGTTTTAGGTTCAGTAAGAGCATAAGAGCAGTTTGTTTGAGAATCGGATTAGTTGCAGCGTCACGTAATAGTAGCACATTAATGAAATGCATGAAAAGCAGCAAGACGCAGTGCAACTGACAAAAATGCTCATCTACCGTATGTTCACATAGAAAACCTGAAAAGTAGAGAAGCAGAATGCTAAAACGCACTCTGTGTGAATTTTAGTGAGTATTTTAGTAAAGTGTTTTGTCTTAATAGTCAAAAGAATGTATTACGGTATTTATATTCTTCTGCATCTGAACCGATTCTCTCACTGCAGACTGGAGACTCTGATCAGCACATTTATAACAGCAGCCGTCAGCCATCAATCACCAAACATGTCTTAAAATGCAGTTTCATCATAAACAACCTCAGGGGAAACATATTTGGTAAATATTAAAATCAACTGAATGAATTACATTTTCATTTCCTTACATCTTACAGATGAAAATGATACGGACACAGTTTTCAATATCCTCCACTGTGTCTGTCTGTCCAGGAAAATTAACAATAGTTCAGGCATTCATTTCAATACTGACACTATAAATGCGAGCACAACTGTTGTTTTGATGTCTAAATCTGATACATTGTAAGCATATTTATGAGTATTTCCAATTACAATATGACAGCTGCCATCGCATATGCCAATAAATATATCTGATTTGAACTGAAAAGCTTTATATTAGTTTTCCAAAAGTTTTATGTAAAAAAAAACTGGGGAAGAGAGAAATAGAAAAAAAGTATTAATAAAATATTGCTGATTACATCAGAACAAGATATTTCAAAGCAACAAAACATGGCAGTGTGGTTTTTGTGCCACGACAATTTGCTCTCCAGTGACATAAATGAGAGTTAAAATGAGTTCAATTGAGAGGGAATCACATGTTATTTAACAAAAAATGCAGACGGGACAGAGGCACTTTGTATGTGACACAAACCCTCTTTTTAGGTCATTATTGAGAGTAGACTATGGATGATCAAAACAAAGGAAGGGAGAGAAGATGAAAGCGAAAGAAATCAAAAGCCACCGAGCCTCACAGGAAAATAGGGCAAGTTACAACAAAATTCTTATCTGCATGCCATTTACATAGCGAACAGCAAGAGAATCATGGAAAATGATGGAGATGAGGAAGTGGAAGGGAAGATGAGAGTGGAAGGAGTGTGAGGGCTTCCTACCTCTGAAGTCTGCAACTGCTTTTTGGAGGGCAGACGAAAAAGAGTAGGGGATGAGGGTTATAAATGAGACAAAGAGCTGAAGATGTGGGTTGTTTCAGGGATGATACATGGCACTGGCCGACTAATTGCTGTTGAGCTTTCTTTGTGCATCCTGATTGGTTGCCTGTTGCCATCAAGCACCCATTATTAGATGGGTAACACACAGGCCAAAAGACACACAGACACAGTCGTCTGAGCAAAGAGAAAATTTAATTCTGCATTCCTTTTAACTGGTACGGCACTTTTCCCTAACAACCCATATGGATAGATGAGCCAGCTGCACATAGTTGAGGCGTCTGAGACATTATCATGCTTCACTAAAGACAAGCACCATATGCAGTTGTTGTGATTGCACTCAGGCTTTGCTGTGGACTCAAATAGCGGCAAAACATCTGTTGGGAATTGAAGGGAAAGCATTAAAGTCACATAGCCTGTGTGCTAAACCAATAACAGGCAAACAGAAGCGAAAGAAACAGAGCGAAGTGTGAGTAAACGTCAGGGTTTCTTTCTTTTGTTTTTGTTGCAGTGTCAAGTCTCAATCTGGTAATTTTGGCCATTTAGAGGGGAAAGAAATCAAATGGACCATTAAAATGAGTGGAAAGATCTACAGAGACAAACCGGGGAATAGTTTCAGAGGGGAGGCAGGGTAATCGAGCAGACAACAGAGGAAAGAAAGGTACAGACAGAAGCATTTTAGTGTTGAGGCAGGTTAAATACGCATTCGACTTGTGTGCTTGTCTGACTCACATAAAGGGGAGATCAGGGATGCTTGTAACACAGGGTCAGTTGTAACTCCGTCAGTTTAAGTGCTTATAAATTATGGACAGGGATGAAATGGCTATCAATCAGGACCACTGGCTCAAATAGCTGTGACAAGCATGACTGTGTAGCTGTCAAATGTAAGAAAACAATATCAACATATGAGATACTGTATATAGCACCAAAAACACCAAGTTCCAGACGTTAAAGCAAACAGTGCTACAACCATCCCCGGTTTCCCCTAATCAGTTGCTGGGTTCAAGCTGAGTTGAATTGAGCACTAAACAGCCTCCTAGTCACTTACACAGAGCGATGCATCAAAGCCAGCCTTTATATGATATGAATAGTCTAATTGAGGTCAGAATGTTGGGCAAATGAAAAGCATGTGATTTTTGTTTTCCCTTTGCAATGCTCTTCAGAGAGCACTGACGATTGTAGTCTATTGTGCTTTTGACTTTGACCGTAATGGCCAGTGGTATTAATAGGCATCCGGGAGAAATGAAAGCATGCACAAATGATTAATTGTATTTTTTTTTTTAATCTTGAAAGCACTGCCAAAAGCTGATGCTTTTATCTACTACCACTTATTACGAAGACCAGCTCCCTAAAGAAGTCTTAAGTAACTTGCTCAAGGGCACTATGACTGCAGTAGCAGGAAGTGACATCAGTATTCCCTCATCCTGTTCACTTCCAATCCTTTTCAGTATCAAAACACTAACCTTTCAGCTGACAGCCTAGGTCATTATAACCACTAAGCTACCTGTGAAGGGTACAGTTGGTGAAGAAAAGTTCATTTGAAGAAATCGAGAAAACAGTTAGTCACTCAATCATCACACCATCCTGATGTGTCTAATCCACTGCTACAACTACTTTTTGACCTTTCAAAGATAGACATCCAAATGTGAAAAGAAATCTGTCCTTTCTTTTCACTTCAAATATGATTGCTGGACATTTGCTGAACTCAAGGTGGCAACCAGGGGACGCCAGAGGGCAGAGGGTCAGAGCCTTTCATAGCCATTAAGCCCCCCTTGCCACAAGGAGCTGAAAGATTAGGCAGGTGGGGCTTTCAGTTGGACACAAAAGAGAAAATTACATCTTAAAAACGAGGTTTAAGCTATAAAACCAAATCAATTGAAGAAAGAAGTCCTTCATCTCTTAACTCTGGAGTCTGTGCACGGCTCGTTCTGGAGCAGACGCTTAGATGTGGAAAGTGGGTCAACTGGATATAGCTTCTTCTCTGGAGGGGCTCTGCTGCTTTTCTGAAGTTTTTCCCCTCCTCGCGGGTCTCAAGAGACCTGGCTGCTACGACCGACTCGTGTGCAAACCTCTGTCTCGAAATGCTGCCAGGGTGCAGCTGGGCATCATGGATAGATTTGTCAGCCGCTTTCTACAACTATAGCTCTTGACCTCTCTCACCTGAAATTCTTATGGTCGCAAGCTAAGATTGTTCACCGTATCACTTCTGTTTGAATGCTCTTCTTGGTTTTTCAGGTAATTTCTACCTATTTTAGGTGCTCTGAATGATTAAATGCCATTTTCACTACATCCTAAATCACTATACGTTCTATGATGGAAATGACATTTGAAACATTTTGGGAATAAAATGGTAGCTAAAGAAGGCTAAAATATGCTATATGAAATAATTTCATTAATAATTTACTATTGATAGTTAACTTTATAAAGTTTCATGTATTATCTTTATACATTTCTAATTACAATATACTGTATATTTATACATTTCCAATTACAACATACATACATATCTCTTCTGCTTGTCAAGGCTGAATTTGCTTTGATCAAAATACAGTAAAAACTATTATATTCTGAAATAATTATTACAATTTAAAATAACTTTTCTATTTTAATATGTCAATTATTTCTGTGATAGCAAAGCTGAATTTTTAGCAGCCATTCAGCAGTCTTTTTAAATGTTTTATTATATTATTATCAATTTTAAAAACACTTCTGCTTAATATTTTTATGAAAACCATAAAAGCTAAAATGAAAAGCATTTATTTGAAATATAAATCTTTTATAACATTATAAATGTCTTCTGCTAAAATAATCTTAAAAAAAAAAAAAAAAAACCTGATCCCCAAAAATAAATGATAATTTACAAGCCTGGGTCTAGACAAGAGTAAATCATTCAAATCTATACATAAAAGGCTTTTGAAATGTATAGCTAAAAATAAGTATGGGAAAAAACATTGAAATCTTAGATAATAAGAATCAACCCCAGGGAAATAAAAGTGCATGTAATGTAAAAAAACCCAGAACACAATGATTATTTATGCAAATCATTGTACTTCTCTTCTCCCTATTATTTTTTTTGTTTGTTGTTTTTCTTGCCAAAGTGGATCATTAGCAAAGCAAGCCTAACAATTCACTACCTGCAGGCGAAAGTTAACTGTATATGCAAATAAGTCTTTTTTTATACATGGTAGAAAAAAAGGCTCAACGGTACATGTGGGAAGTAGAACAGTTTTACATGTTGTTCTATAGATGAAGTGTCAGCTCTTTAAAGCGCTGGGCCAAGCCAGCAGAGAAACACAGAGTAATCTCTCTCCTGCACACACACGGCTAGGCTCATCAAAAACCAATAACACCATCTCATCATTAGCCTTCTATAAGATACATGGCTCACACACCAACTAGAGCTCGACTATGTGCCTCTAGATCTCCCATGGAGACGGCTGTGTCACACTGACAGAGGCTATGAGAACTGCTCTGAAATGCAGCGCCAGCCCTGGAGACTGAATTTATTCCAGCAGCAAAGGCCATATCTGAAGCTTCTTAAGGTCAAACTAATGCCCACCAGATGCAGAACAAAAGGATTTACAGGCACCTGCGCAATCGCAGGAATTACGGGCAGCCGGTCTAATACTATATGGCGCTCTGTGCAATTTAAATAAATAATCGCTAAGCACAATGGCATGCTGACATAATCCAGAGCAAAGTTCTGGAATATGCTATACATATTTCTTCTAAGGGAATGCGCAATGTTGTGTAAGGGCATTTTATGCTACTAGGCCTGCAAGGGTTGGTCTAAATCTTAAAAAATACATGATATTCAAGAAACAAATACACACAGACACAGATATAAACATAAGTATACTCTTACCACCCTACCATAAAAATGGTAACTGCAATATTATGCAAATTTCAGACACTTGGAAGCAAAATGATAGTAACAATGAATCATAAGGAGAACAGACTCAACAAGCCGTGAATATCTGATGTGTATGTGTGTGTTTATATAGATCACATCATGTAAAGACACAGCAATGCAATGCTACAAGATAAATCGCTCCATCTGTCTTTTCTATAGGAACTGATTAAATTGCACAGGATTTTTTCATATTCCGAAAGCTCTTGTACTAGATGTGAACAAAGACACAGCAAAACAATGCTGTGCTCATGTTTGATGTTCATGATGAAGAATTCAGCTTTCATTTTTTATGTAACATATTGAACCTTAAAGCGGTTTTGTTTTCCACAAAGCCACGCAAACACAAATCACATAACATGTTCATATCGTAATCTTACTGTAATCTCCAGATCTAGAGGGAAAACCGGTTTCCATTTGTAAATAAGAATCTAACGCTATCTCCAAAAAAAACCCCCAACTAATCTCAGTAAACAAATTCAAAGTAAAGAGCACAAAATAGTATAAAAAATAATTTAATGGTTGTGCTTTTGTTCAGACCCCTGACACTATTAAATTTTTAACTATTACATTTGAGCATTTAACTCTTCCTGTTTATGCTGCACAAATCTACACCTCAAATCATGCAGTATGCTGATAAAATGTGCTCTTCATTTTCTTAAGATTTTCGCCTGCAATAAAACTGATGAAAAGATCTACATTGAAGGAGATATATATCAAAAACACTTAATACAGGTAAGCAATAGCAACACCCTAGTAACCCCCTAATAGCCACTCAGAACAACAGGAGCCACATAGCAACACCCTAACAACAGATTTTTTTTTTTCACATTCAATCGCCACTCTTTTTCTAGAAAAAGGAGAACTTACAGTAGTTTCTAAAAGTTTTGAAGATTTAATTGCCTGAGTCCTGCTGGGATTTGACAAGTAATTGGTGTAATTGTACCCATTACTTGTCGAAATGCTCTTTTTGTTCACAGCGAATTCAACTATTTTTGTCTGCTAATGTCATCTATAGCTTTCTTCTGCTCTGAGTCAGTCTGCTGTGATAGATTTCAGCTTTTTTAATAATTGACCACTGGCTGTATTTTAATTTGACTAATGTCACCAATTATTCTCCTGATGTAATGAAGTTATTTGTGCCAGAAATAAATAACCTACAAAAAAAAGGCCCAACTCAAGCCTGTTATCATAATTTGTTAAACTGTATTAACCAAAATGGTCCATAGTCAATTGAGGTAAAAGCTTTTCCGCTCCCAGTTTGGACTGAGGCCCAATTTATGAGTGCTGTTTAGGAGAGTGCACGGATCAATAACGGCCGTGAACCTCCGCTCGGGTTCAACATACTGTACATCTCCAGAGGTACAGGAGTAAACCACAAACTACAGATTCAGAGTAAAGTTGAACAGTGTAGTCAAACCAATTACTGGTGAAAATGTTCGTTGAAAAGTTTTTTTGTTTTTTTTGTCAGCAATAACAAAGATAAGGAAAATGAGCATTATCTGTCTACTAGAACTGAGCATTAATAATAGGGTGTTTTCAATTAAAAAAAAAAAAAATGTCAAGAAAAAATATAAACATTGCACAAACAACACAACTATGTGCTAGTCAGCATGTATATGTGTAAGTTACATTGTGAAACAACCGCTTCCTCTGAAACAACTTGTTTGAGCCATACATTTAAAATTTTCATTATTTTGTGAAATGTAGGCCTAATATATAAAATGTTTGAATATGTAGTTTAATACTTGACAACTAAAATTATATGGAATGTTAGTCAGATTAAAATGAACTAAAATGAAAGAATATTAAAGTTAAGTTAAATATTGACTGAAGGCCTGTTCATACCAAGAACAATTACTATAACTATATGAGCATCCACACCACAGATGATAAAGTTTTGTTTATTATAAGCACATTCTGCAGTTTTGTCATCTGCCACTTTAAATGAGCTTTTTAAAATCAAATGGATTGATCGGCTGTCAATATTTTTAACATTCAACAGCTGGGGAAAAAAACTGTTCTGAAAGTGATTCCAACAATACTGTGTCTCATTGTAATGATTGTTAAAGTTGAGGTGTGGATAACTCAGTAGAATGATTATATATTAACTTTATAGTTATAATTATCATCCTTGGCGTGAACAGCCCTTAAATTTAAAGAATATTTTCATCAATGGACAAAATGACGACTAAAATAATAACTGTAAGTGAAAGCTAACTGGCTCCACACAATGTGAGTGTTTGGGAAACCCCTATCAAAACAGACATTTTATTTGCATTTCCATTAGTACATGCTAGTGGCGCAGAAATCACACACTTCAGCTTTAAACTGGGATAGGAGAAAGTATTTTACCATGGGACATCTTTAAGCATGCAGAAACAGTCTATAAACCAGAGGCACTGGTTTATATGGAGCATGCAAAAGTGTTTATTTCTAATGAGGCAGAGAGGATAGACTACTAGGTGAAGATGAAAGATGGAACATACAGAGTGTGTGGATGCGTGTTTGTCCAGGTGGGCTTTAGGTAGGAGAGTGGGATAGGGACACAGCTCATTAATTGGGAAATGGGACTCCTGGCGATGAGGCTAAGGACATCTGTTCCCCTGACAGGACGTTTGTGGCCAATTCTGCACCACATTGCTTAAGGAAATGCTTTCCATCAGGAAATGAAATGGACCCTTTTCACAGACTGTGATGATGCATTTCCACAGTTATTAACATCGTATATCTAGCAAAAATGTTAAATTTTCATTTGTGTAACTTTATAACACTATACGTTGTGTTATAGTACCTTGGGATTACCTTGGCTAATTCTGTTTTAAAGGTTTGTCACATTTACCGTTGGTCTGTGAAATTTTGTAGGTGAAATCCAGTCATTCACCGTAATCAACAACTCAATATTTTTTCCTTATTTGGAAAGTCATAGAAGCACTATTGTGGATTTCTTCTTTCGCTATTGGTTTCTAATGGGAATGCAAAAATATACATTTGTTGTAGTCTCCATTAACCTCTATAAAAGTAAATAAATGTAATGATGTTACCTGAATCAATATACTCATTGTTTGTATCAGATGAGTACTAT
This sequence comes from Barbus barbus, assembly GCF_936440315.1. Lineage (NCBI taxonomy): Eukaryota > Metazoa > Chordata > Actinopteri > Cypriniformes > Cyprinidae > Barbus > Barbus barbus. The sequence continues at coordinate 25,318,046 of NC_136742.1, forward strand.
TATATACTTATATAATCTGTATAATAAATATACTATAATTTAGACTTGAGTTTAGGTCAGTGCAATTTTTTAAAGAAATAAATACTTTTATTTATTTATAAAGGACACAAAAATAATTGATTAAAAGTAAACATTTATAATCTTACAAAAAAATATATTTCAAACAAATTTCTATTCTATTCATCACACAATCCTGAAAAAATATGACTTTGCCACTAAATTTCAGAAAACTAGTGCTGTGTGGGAGTTTCTAATACAGTGGCTGATAGATTGATGGAAATTTTAACATCTTTCCCCCTTCTAACCACCGCAATCAATCTCTCCATATTTTTTTCCAACAACTATCTATACAGGTGGATCTGGGGAAGGTGAAGGGTTTCAAACAAACTCTGAAAGCATGCAGCAAGATTCTCTAGTGAATGCTGACCAACCATTTAAATGTAAAGCAGCAAGCTCATTGGCTGCGTATGCAACATGAACCAATCAGCTTGTGTCAAGCAGTTTAACGCTGTAAACATTATTAATTTGCGTTAACGACTCATCAGCCTGCCATCTAGTTTCATGACAGAACTTGGCATTTTTTGTAGTTTCTATTCACCCCATAGAATATTAACTATATAAATATAACAACTTCCACTTGAAAACCCTTGAAATGTGAAAAGGGTCCATAGATGAAGTCCCTTGGCACGTCTATGTTAAAATCAGTTGGAAACGTCATATGTGCTATCCCATCTGCTGCACGTTTCATTTGCAGCTAATGAATAAGGCATGCATTCATCTTCATGTTTTATTATAGTTGATGAACCCCTTAAAGACAACAGCTGTTTGCATTGAAAACATGTTATGTTGAAAAAGTTAGAATTAACGCGACCTGGTAAAATAGGCAAATGGAATAGGCGAGACCGCTGGGTTTTGTGCGGCTACAATTACGTTCCCTCCCCTACCCCCACTTACATCCAAATTGCTGCTGTGGAAGACCTTTTGAGAATAATGGTGAAATGGCTACACAATCATGCTACTAACACTGCTGACCTACAAATAATTGGGAAATTAGTTAGCTAGAGGCCTGCAGGGGTGTGTGTGTGTGTGTGTGTTAGCAAGAGAGTTTGTGGTTTGGTTCATTTCGCTGATCTGAACCGCCTGAAGTATTGTTCCTCCCTCCTCCAATCACCTTCTGAGGAGCAGGTGCAAGATGGGAAATGGAGAGCTACCCCCTAACCATATGCCACACACACACACAGACACATATCTCCCCCCTAAAACTGTCTCTCTGTGATAGGCCAAATGAATAAGCCCCAGCAGCCACAAATGAAGGGCTCTGGTGTGCCTGGCGTAGAGATGGAGAACAAGAGGGTGTCTGGGCCATGCTGCACCCTGCAGAGATGAGTTGGACCCCAAGGCGGTGAGGTCAGTGCGCTTCTATAGGGAGGCAAGGGAGTGTGCCGGGACCATTTGCGCCACAGACAAAGTGACAGGGGCCGAGCGTATCCAACAAGCCCAACCGACCGGAAATGACACAAAGGCAAACAATTTGGTTTGCTGCCTGAGTAGCACTGACGCGAGGTGAGCTGTGCACCCTGTATTAATGGAATCACAACCGCGCACAAAGACAGAGAGGGGGGTAAACACAGCGCCTTTGCTTTCTCGGCCCCCATCAGGCTTTCAGCTGCTAAATAAAATGCCATAAAAAGAAATGAATGAGTTTAAAAGGCAAATGAAAAAGCTTACAGTTGTTTTGAGTTAGACTAGACACAATTCCATTCAAATTAAATGTATGCTCTAGAGTTGGAGTACTTGGACTCAGGACTTGGAATAAGTAACAACGTAAACATTAATAAACACATTATGTTGAATTCATAGCATATATGGAGAGGACAGGCATACAGAATCTTTTGGGAATTATACTGCATTGTGTCGACAGATTTACAGCAATCAAGCCATCTCAGAAACGGTCCTATTGTAACTATCGTATCTAGGTTTGGGGTCAGTAAGACTGTTTTTTTTAAAAGGAATTAACACTTATTCAGCAAGGATGCCTTAAATTTATCAAACGGGAGAGAAAAGATATTTATAATGTTACTTCAAACAAATGCTGTTCTTTTAAACTTTCTATTAATCACAAAATTCTGAAACAAATTGTATAATAGTTTCCAAAAAAAAATTATCAGCACAACAACAATAATAATAATAATGTTTCTTGAGCACCAAATCAACATATAAGATGATATACTGTATATAAAAAGATAACAGTCATTTCAAATTATAGTAATATTTCACAATTTTACTTTTGATATAAATAAATGCAGCCCGAACATTTGAATGGAAGATTGTTGCACATATGTTTGTGTAACTACTTTAATTTTCATGTCACTTGTAGCTTCAGAAGCTTCCCCAACTGTGAACATCTGACGCTCAGTGGTTAAAAATGGCTTTAAGCATCCATGCAAACAACATACTCAAAAATATGAACATATTCAGAAAGTCATGCAAACATGCCAGTGGTTCTTACTTGAAGCCTCAAATCAAATCAACACTTGTTTGCAATCATTCAAAACATCACATGCACATGATGAATGGTTTCTGTGAATTTTAGACAAGGATAAACTTCTCAATGACAAATAATATTGTGCGTCTAGCCCGAGCCTGTGGGACCGAGAGAAGGTTTAGCCAGAGATCCACGAACCTGAACCTGGATCATCAATCGCATGGTGTAACGGCTTCTGCTGCTGCTTTTAATTTCCCCAGTGCCTCTGAGTCCTGACTTCGTACCGCTGGAAGGAGTTTCACTTTAAAGTGACAAAGGCATTTACTGAGGGAGAAATAATGTCAGTCGATGCCGGACTCTGAGCTGCCTGCTCCGACGGGAGAGGGTCATTTCTTTGCAGGAGGATGCAAACTTCTGATCTAAAGCCTCCAGTGTCAGGATCATTTGCATTTAATTGCAATACCAAACTCCGCTCACATGGTGAAGGTTTAACCATCAGAGTGTGTTATGGGAAGCCATTAAGCCTGGATCAGTACAGCATATTTAAGCAAGTATGGTTGGTCACCAGCTTATGTTGTTAGATGCTGGTGTACTGGTGAAGGCTTCTTAACTTAACCAGCACAATTTGTCTAAATATTGGTTGCAAAGTCATTTATTCTATCAGATGAGGTATTACATCTCACATCGTTCTGAATGTCTATGCTGGTTTAGGCAAGTTGAATCGTTATGGCCATGATGGGAATCAAACAATCCATTTCAATTCAGTCTGATTCATTCTAGTGAATCATTCAGCTTGAGTAAATGAACAGTTTAAGAACCTACTTGAGTCTATGTTCAATGTTTTCGATTAATGTAAATTAGAGTGTATTTGTTGTACTTAACATTCAGAAATCAGTTTATAAAAGTTGGTTCTAATTCCATTATAAATTATATTACTGGTGTTGGGTGAACATTTCCCTTTAAGGATGCATTATGATGCAATAAACAGCAACACTTTGCAATAAGGTCACATTAGACAATATTAGTTATTGCCTCTGGTTGTGTTCGGACTCCGGTCACGCCTTTTGTGTTACCGGTCAAAAATGACCGGACTCCAAACAATTGCTTATAAATCTGTCATTATGCTATATTATCACCAAATATTGGATTCAATCTTTTTGTCAACTTGTTTTCTTTCATCTAGGACTGGTTTTGTGTTTCTATTTGCTTCGGTTTAATCGTAGGCCTCATTTATCCGAGAGTAGGTACCTAATTTTTTGAGTGAAAAAAGCATTTTTTATGAATAATTTTCACAATATTAAACAAAAAATTATAAAATTTTGCACTGTTTCTCACACTAGTGTACTTTAATGTTTAATCAGGAAGTTTGCTTTTAAATGCTTTTATTTTGTACAAAATTGCAAAAAGTCACACTCGTGGTGTTCCCGGTCAAAAATGACCGGACTCCAAACAACTGCTTATAAATCTGTCATTATGCTATATTATCACCAAATATTGGATTCAATCTTTTTGTCAACTTGTTTTCTTTCATTTAGGACTGGTTTTGTGTTTCTATTTGCATCCGATTAATCGTAGGCCTCATTTATCTGAAAGTAGGTACCTCATTTTTTGAGTGAGAAAATTATTTTTTATGAATAATTTTCACAATATGAGAGAAAAAATTATGAAAATTTGCACTGTTTCTCACACTAGTGTGCTTTAATGTTTAATCAGGAAGTTTGCTTTTAAATGCTTTTATTTTGTACAAAATTGCAAAAAGTCACACTCGTGGTGTTCCCGGTCAAAAATGACCGGACTCCAAACAACTGCTTATAAATCTGTCAATATGCTATATTATCACCAAATATTGGATTCAATCTTTTTGTCAACTTGTTTTCTTTCATTTAGGACTGGTTTTGTGTTTCTATTTGCTTCTGATTAATCGTAGGCCTCATTTATCTGAAAGTAGGTACCTCATTTTTTGAGTGAAAAAAACATTTTTTAGGAATAATTTTCACAATATTAAACAAAAAATTATAAAAATTTGCACTGTTTCTCACACTAGTGTACTTTAATGTTTAATCAGGAAGTTTGCTTTTAAATGCTTTTATTTTGTACAAAATTGCAAAAAGTCACACTCGTGGTGTTCCCGGTCAAAAATGACCGGACTCCAAACAATTGCTTATAAATCTGTCATTATGCTATATTATCACCAAATATTGGATTCAATCTTTTTGTCAACTTGTTTTCTTTCATTTAGGACTGGTTTTGTGTTTCTATTTGCATCCGATTAATCGTAGGCCTCATTTATCTGAAAGTAGGTACCTCATTTTTTGAGTGAAAAAATTATTTTTTATGAATAATTTTCACAATATGGGAGAAAAAATTATGAAAATTTGCACTGTTTCTCACACTAGTGTGCTTTAATGTTTAATCAGGAAGTTTGCTTTTAAATGCTTTTATTTTGTACAAAATTGCACAAAGTAACACTTGTCAAAAAGGGCCAGCCATTGAAAGTGAATGGGGAAGAATGAAAGAAACAACTAGTGTTCAGGAGCATGTTGTGCTTGCAAACATAAATGCCTTGGACCAGTGCGTGCATGTATACTCACGCTATCACACACACACACACACACACATCTATGCATACAAACTATTGTATTACACCTATTTCATCCTACCCTGAACTGTATGCAATATGCTTTTATGAATCTCATATTATAACTCTCTCTCTCACACAGACACACACAATGCACACAAATGCTCAAACTGCCTTGTCTTTGGCCTGCATTGACTTCAAAATAATCTTTTTTTTTTCATCCTTCGACCAGAACGTTACATCAACTTCAGCTGGGTCCTCAAAATCAGAAGATTGCTTCTTTTCAGTTGTTGCAAGGTTTTCAGCTTGTCCAGTGATATTTTTTATCTTCCAATATATCTTGCAATGCATCGTCACTGTAAAATTCTTCTTCAGTTGTCTCTTCCTCGTGTAAATGACAAGCAAGGCACTGTGAGGCATTTGTATGCCCTAGCATTTAATTGTAAACTTTTGTTTACTCTGAGAGAACACGAACGCCTCTAAACATATTGTCATAATGTTTTGTCTAGTACGGAGCCGCTTAGAGCTCATGGTGGTGGAAAGATTTCGGGGTGGGTGAAAAAAAATCGGGGTGGGAGGAAAAAATATTTTTCAAATCTTTTGCGTTCCCTCGCAAAACTTTGCATTCTCTCGCAAAGATGTTTGCGTTCCCTCACAAAACTTTGCATTCTCTCGCAAAGATGTTTGCGTTCCCTCGCAAAACTTTGCGTACATATTTGCAAGAGAACGCAAAGTTTTGCGAGAGAACACAAACATCTTTGCGAGAGAACACAAAGTTTTGCGAGAGAACACAAACATTTTTGCGAGAGAACGCAAACACTTTTGCGAGAGAACGCAAACACTTTTGCGAGAGAACGCAAACATCTTTGCGAGAGAACGCAAACATCTTTGCGAGAGAACGCAAACATCTTTGCGAGAGAACACAAAGTTTTGCGAGAGAACACAAACATTTTTGCGAGAGAACGCAAACACTTTTGCGAGAGAACGCAAACACTTTTGCGAGAGAACGCAAACATCTTTGCGAGAGAACGCAAACATCTTTGCGAGAGAACGCAAACATCTTTGCGAGAGAACACAAAGTTTTGCGAGAGAACGCAAACATCTTTGCGAGAGAACGCAAACATCTTTGCGAGAGAACACAAAGTTTTGCGAGAGAACACAAAGTTTTGCGAGAGAACGCAAACATCTTTGCGAGAGAACGCAAACATCTTTGCGAGAGAACACAAAGTTTTGCGAGAGAACACAAAGTTTTGCGAGAGAACGCAAACATCTTTGCGAGAGAACGCAAACATCTTTGCGAGAGAACACAAAGTTTTGCGAGAGAACGCAAACATCTTTGCGAGAGAACGCAAACATCTTTGCGAGAGAACACAAAGTTTTGCGAGAGAACGCAAACATCTTTGCGAGAGAACGCAAAAGATTTGAAAAATATTTTTTCCTCCCACCCCAAATTTTTTTCACCCACCCCGAAATCTTTCCACCACCATGAGCTCTAAGGGGCTCCGTAGTCTAGAATATGTGGTGAAAGAAAAGATTATTTTTGAGGTCAATGCAGGCTAAAGACAAGGCAGTCTGAGCATGTGTGTGTGTGTGTGTGTGTGTGTGTGAGAGAGAGAGAGAGATCCTTTTTTATTCATAAAAGGATATTGCATGCAGTTCAGGGTAGGATGAAATAGGTGTAATAAAATAGTTTGTATGCATGGATGGATGGGTGTGTGTGTGTGTGTGCGCGTGCGTGTGTGCGCATGTGTGTGTGTGATAGCTTGAGTATAAATGCATCCACACATGCAAAGGTCCAAGGTCTTTGTTTGCAAGCACAACATGCTCCTGAACACTAGTTGTTTCTTTCATTCTTCCCCATTCACTTTCAATGGCCGGCAATTTTTGACAAGTGTTACTTTGTGCAATTTTGTACAAAATAAAAGCATTTAAAAGCAAACTTCTTGATTAAACATTAAAGTACACTAGTGTGAGAAACAGTGCAAATTTTCATAATTTTTTCTCTCATATTGTGAAAATTATTCATAAAAAATGCTTTTTTCACTCAAAAAATGAGGTGCCTACTTTCAGATAAATGAGGCCTACGATTAATCGGATGCAAATAGAAACACAAAACCAGTCCTAAATGAAAGAAAACAAGTTGACAAAAAGATTGAATCCAATATTTGGTGATAATATAGCATATTGACAGATTTATAAGCAGTTGTTTGGAGTCCGGTCATTTTTGACCGGGAACACCACGAGTGTGACTTTTTGCAATTTTGTACAAAATAAAAGCATTTAAAAGCAAACTTCCTGATTAAACATTAAAGTACACTAGTGTGAGAAACAGTGCAAATTTTTATAATTTTTTGTTTAATATTGTGAAAATTATTCCTAAAAAATGTTTTTTTCACTCAAAAAATGAGGTACCTACTTTCAGATAAATGAGGCCTACGATTAATCAGAAGCAAATAGAAACACAAAACCAGTCCTAAATGAAAGAAAACAAGTTGACAAAAAGATTGAATCCAATATTTGGTGATAATATAGCATATTGACAGATTTATAAGCAGTTGTTTGGAGTCCGGTCATTTTTGACCGGGAACACCACGAGTGTGACTTTTTGCAATTTTGTACAAAATAAAAGCATTTAAAAGCAAACTTCCTGATTAAACATTAAAGTACACTAGTGTGAGAAACAGTGCAAATTTTCATAATTTTTCATTTCATATTATGAAAATTATTCATATAAAATGCTTTTTTCACTCAAAAAATTAGGTGCCTACTTTCGGATAAATAAGGCTTACGATTAATCAGAAGCAAATAGAAACACAAAACCAGTCCTAAATGAAAGAAAACAAGTTGACAAAAAGATTGAATCCAATATTTAGTGATAATATAGCATATTGACAGATTTATAAGCAGTTGTTTGGAGTCCGGTCATTTTTGACCGGGAACACCACGAGTGTGACTTTTTGCAATTTTGTACAAAATAAAAGCATTTAAAAGCAAACTTCCTGATTAAACATTAAAGTACACTAGTGTGAAAAACAGTGCAAATTTTTTAAATTTTTTGTTTAATATTGTGAAAATTATTCATAAAAAAAAAAAATGTCACTCAAAAAATGAGGTACCTACTCTCAGATAAATGAGGCTTACGATTAAACCGAAGCAAATAGAAACACAAAACCAGTCCTAAATGAAAGAAAACAAGTTGACAAAAAGATTGAATCCAATATTTAGTGATAATATAGCATAATGACAGATTTATAAGCAGTTGTTTGGAGTCCGGTCATTTTTGACCGGGAACACAACGAGTGTGACTAGGTGAAATAAAACCCACAAAAAATTACGAAAATTCTAAAAAAATTTATGAGAAGTACTTGTACCCTATGTGCGCAAAGTCAGTAAGTTTGAGTCCAATGCGATAACGTTAACTAGTATTTTCAGGAAAAAGAAAAAAAATTTCAGGGCAATTTGACCCGAACACAACCAGAGGGTTAACTAACAATGAGCAATGTATTTGTTAAAGTTCATTAACTGTTCATATTTAATGTTAACTCACTTCCATTAAAATAATCTTTGCAGATATGACTTTAGATTTTTATAATGTATTAGCAGGCTAAATGTGGCAATTATCATTATTGACTTTAGACTTATTAGTTTATGTTATCTGATGCAGTTAACTAATGTTATGTAATGACTTCATTGTAAAGTTTTAGCCAACAGACTAAAACTAAAGCTATTAAAAGTCATTTTTGGCCAAATAAAGCTGAAATAAAATGAAATATAAACATTAGATGTTAAACTTAAACTGAAAAAACGATTAATTGAATTTAATTATTTTCTTCAAGTTAAGTGGTTGCAATCAATTTATTTTAGCTACATTTAAATAACCAAATTTAGTTAACTTTCAGTTTTTTTAAATTTATTTACATGTAGCTAAAATAAATTGTTTGCAACCACTTACCTTAAAAAAAATATATATATTTTTTTATTTCAGTGTAATTAAAAAAAAAATTCTAAGAAAATTAGAAATGTTGCCTAACTGAAAATAAGTCAATGAAATAAGTTTGTTGAGGACTAACATGACTTAAACTGAAAGAAATGAAAGCTAAATAGAAATATAACAATCAATAAACTAACAAATAAACAAAATAACTAATGAAAATGTCAAAAGTTAAACTAACTTCAACTAAAATTAAAGCTAGAATTAAAGTATAATCTTATAAAAAATAGCTATAAAAGCTATAAACACATCATATAAATATACTCATTGAAACACAGTCCATTTTTGACACCGATGCGCTAGTTAAGAGTGAAATTGAGGTTATGATTAATATTGTCAGCCTTTCTTTCTAGAACATTACCTCATCACCAAGACAAGACTGTAGAGATGTAGAAAAAATGAACAGCACTATCAGATTTCATTTAGTGTAGTTTTCAAAATTTATATAACAATCTTTGAATAAGTGATATCCATCTCCTACACGGAGCAAATTAATGTCTGATTGTTACGCTAATTACAGGTTCAATTCCACAGAATGAAATCCACTTGCCAGCCCGATAGCAACATTTTTGTGCTGTCAAAGTCAGTTTAAGGAAAAAGGCGCTAATTTTACCACTGGTTCTCATGAAAATTTCAGGCTGCCAAGTCTCTCATTGATTTCCATGAAATCCATAACAGAGTGGCTGTACCTAGAATACATCTAACTTTCACACCTATAATGTGGCCGATCGCAAAATCAACAGATTTCATATGCAGAACAAAGGGCAACCATCCATAACCCGACGACATAGTGAGCATGCAAGTCATCTGAGTCTACGCTATTGTTACGACAAAGGTAATCAATCACTCCTTTGTGCAATTGGCATTCTGGTGCGGACTGGTGGAAGTGTGCAAAGATAATGAATGAGAAGACTGGAGCACATGTCCCGGTCTCAGGAGAGGAGCTGTCACAGAGGGGATGTGATGGGGGGCGTTTGGGCCCGGTTTGAACGAGGAGGGATCACATGACTTGTCTTGTCTGCACAGCTAAGATGAGAGGTGAGGAGAGCAGCTTCTTAATAGACTCAAGTGGACAATGATGAAACAAAGAAAATGGTATTAGGACAGATTAATGACTGGACAAGTGGACATTTATTTAAAAAAAAAACATTAATATTAGATGAATATAGATGGATAAGAATGTTAGTAAGAAAATCTTTACACTGTAGAAGTGTTATAAGTTTCTTTAAAATGAATTACAAGAGATGCTGATTAATTACAATTAATCAAATATATCAACATTTGCTAAGAAAAACTTCTAAATGAAAATTGTTCAAAGACAGCTTTGAGCAGATAAAAAAATTTAAATGATTTAAAAATGTTCATTTTTACAATTTATCCATTTATATTTAAATATATTCACATTTAGGGGGAAAAAAAACATTACAATTTTTTTTTCCTTCTCCACTTCCTGTGAAGCAATATGGTGTGGGGATGTTGCTAGACAAAAGTGATTTAAGATAGCTAATTTAACAGTAGTGTCAAATAATTTTGGTCTGAATAAAATTATACCAAAGCACAGTTATTTTTGATTAACCCCCTAATGGCCATCTTATATTCATTTGTAATCAGCTCAATTGTTGAGCCACTGCTAGTAGGAAAAAACCCCAAAAAACCCCGTTAATCACACCTCTAAGGACATATTAAGCAAGTATAAAAAGTGAGGTGCTAAAATGACGTCCTGCTGATACCGCCTCAGGGAACATGGAGTCCCAATTTGACGTTCAAACCAAATTTGACTATATAACAATGGTGATTGCAAAATAATGGCCTTGAACCCCCTGGAGGTTCAGGTTTGCTAAACTGCCTCTCAGGCAAGTCGAAAATTGGCACAGACAGCGGTGTGTCTCTCAGTTACATGATCAAGCATTACAGGCAACTCAATGTTATTTATTTTTTGGAGCACCGGCTTAATTTCGCTCCGAAAACTGTAATAAGATTTGGTTGAACGTGAGGTTTAGGTGGTCTAACAGAGAGTCTTGGATCATTTCCATACATTTACGCACAGCTTGCTCTAGAATTACGCTCGCTCTCTCTCTCTCACCTCACGGCCAAGGCTGGTATTAAACTCCTTGGGGATTATTGTTATTTTCCACCCTTGATATGAATGCAGGAGATGCACAGATGAGGCACATGGCCCACCGCATGCACACACAATGAGGATATTATGCTAATGGGTGGGATGTCCGTTTCCCATGGTGCTCTTCTCATTTACACAAAATGTCATGCGAAAGAAGGCAAACTGCAGTGTTGAGTGGGGCAAAGGGAGTCTGTGCTGTTTGCTGAGATTCGGTTAACCCCAAAGCAAACGTAAATAGCAGTACCTCACTAGTGAGAGTCTATAAGCTGAGATGTGTCTATTCTGCAGTCATCAATTTACTTGCAGCTGTATGTTGTTTAAATCTGAACATCTGATCTCTCCTCTTGAAGCTGTAGGCATGATTGAGTGTTTACATAGCTTAAGTTAACTGGTATTCTGCTGGATAGCATGTGCAGCAGAAACTTGGATTAACCCTGCTAGAAAAAAAGACATTTTAGTACAATTTGGATAACCTTAAATTTCAAAATGTCTTAACTGGTTTAAAATGGGCAATGCTAGTTGTTACTGCACAAGCTAGAGCAGCTTAAACAGCAACGGCCCAAATCATACCATCTAGGCATTAAGATACAATTTTGGATAGCTCAAAAATACAGAAAAAAATGGACATTGTGAAATATTATTACAATTCTGAAATAAATGTTTTTTTTTTTTTTATTATTTTATTTTATTTTACTTTAAAATGTAATTTATTTCTGAATCCTCAGCATCATTCAGTGTCACATGATACTTCATAAATCATTATCATATGCTGATTTGGTGCTCAAAGAACATTTTTATTATTATCAATGTTGAAAAACCTGTAGTGCTGCTTAATGTTTTTGTGGAAACCACGATTTCAGGATTTTTGATTAACTAAGTTCAACAGAATAGCATTTACTTGAATTTTTTTTTTTGTAATAATGTAAATATCTTTACTGTCACCTTTGATCAATTTAATGCATCCTTGCTAAACAAAAGTAGGTAAAACTGTGTAAGTAGTACATTTTTTTAAAAATATCGATCCCAAACTTTTAATTCATGGGATATTTATACATTTACTTATTTAGGTCATGCATTATAATATTATACATGATTTATAATATTCATATATTTAAAAATATTTCTGAAAGTACTGTTAAAAAACAGGTTAGCACATCAGGCTAGTTTAGTTTATTTTAGGGGGCCATATGTTTTGGCCATTCATTTACATGACAACGGCATTTTGGGGCAACTTTTGAAAACGGGTTGTACACTACGAAAAAGCTAATTTGTGAAAACTATGACGTTATATGCATGCGTATGAATTCAGACGCATAGGGCCCTATCATACATCCAGCGCAATGCGGCGCAAGTGTTTTTGTTAGTTTCAGCCCGACACAGTTTTCATTTTCCCGTCCTATGCCACGTTGTTTAAATAGCAAATGGTCTAAAAAAGAGGTGTGTTCAGGCGCATTGTTGGCGCATTGCTATTTTGAGGAACTAAAAATAGACTGCGCCATAGACCAATTCAAACCTGGTCTAAAGTCAGTGGCACAATATTTATTTTGTTGTTATTTAAAGAGCGCGTTAGTAGAAAATGCGCCTCTTGGTGGGTCCACAACGCGCCTTCACTTTGCTTATTACACACAGGGACGCACAGCAGCACACAAACATGCCAAATATAAAAAAAATTAAAGGATTACGGTGTAAAATAATATTATTGTGTAGGCTACATAAATATAAAAATTGTCATACATGTCATAATGGATAGTCATTGTGTGTATCAGAATTAACCTACCTATTAGCTCAGTTTTCTCTCTGGAGACGCATTCAGTATGTGCGCCATAAAATTCCACCATTTAAATAGAGAATCCGCCATGGCTCGAGCGTAACTCACTCTTAAAGGAAATGGGAGATGAGACTCTGATTGGTTTATTGCACGTTATGCCCAAAAACACACCCATTACTCATTAAGAGAAGAGGGACAACCCTTTTAGACCACACGGCGGGAGCGCAGACCGTTTTTCCCGTCGTTATACTAGCAAAAGTGGATTCGGAAACGCCCTATGTGCACATGCGCCATGCGCTTTAGACCATGCGCTTAGATAATTAAAATAGGGCCCATAGTGATTCTTTACAAAGTGAAATCGACAACTAGTGGCCTGGCATGCAAAACACAGTGCTTTTAGTCTTTTCGTGGATCCATGTGAAGAGGGGTCGGTTTGACAACATTGTCGCCTGTACGCAAAACATTTCAAAAACACAAAGGATAAACTTTTCCGTTCTAGTACAGTTGTTGTCATGTAAATGTACCCACAGAAGGCACTTGTTAGCTGGCCTAAAACGAGACTAGGCAAACCATGTTAAACCAGCTTAGACCAGAAAGCCACTTTAGACATGTTTTTGTGAGCAGTTTAGGTAGTCCAGTCTGTTTTTTCATCAGACATAGGGTACATAAACATATGGGAGGGCTCTGGTTAATGACTAGATTTGCTCATCAGTGCGATTTCTACCAAGGGCACTAGTGGACAGCAAGACATATGCACTGGGTTCACAGTAAATGTCAAGCAAACTACAGCTGCTGGGTCCCAGATGGGTGATCTTTAACTGCTGCCATCTCCATGACCTCACCTGGTAAGGTGCCCTCTGGAGAGTCAGGGCGCCCTGTTTCTATTCTGCACCGGGCAAAGACTGAATATCCACTGTTCCAGGCCAGTGGCATCATCCAAAGGAAAAATGAGTGTAGATAGAGGGAGAAAAAAGGTAGTTGTACAAGTTTGTAGCCTTTGAACCACATAAATAATAAATGGAGGGAAGGTTTAAGGAGAGCTAAAGGATAAAGAAAGAAAGAAACAGGCCTGAAATTCAATTGCATCATCTAAACTAAGAGAACCAGAACGAAACACAAAAATATGGTTCATTTTTGCAGTCGCTCCTCTCAAAAAAGACAGAGAACATTGGAGACAGAAACACAGCCATTATACTGAGAGCAAAGCATTATCAAAAGAGCTGGAAAACAAAACAGAGATCCAAAAAAGAGCGTCAGACTAAGACAGCTCCAGCTGAGTTGCCATTCATGAGTAGTTCAGCTAAACAAAGAATCTGAAACACTTGAACGATGGGATACTAGCAGTGGTGGAGGTTTCATTTGAACTTTGGGCAGCTATTTTTCTTAGGGCAAACTGCTTTAAGAATGTGCTATTAAATACATATTTATTACAAAATGAAAAGTCTGTCATTATTTATTCTGACTAACCACCAATCTATTCTAATTTCTTTTCAACATTGATAAACAAAAGTATTACAGTCCATGTCCCACAGTGCACCTGTCTCCATGATCCTCTGATGATTCCTGACACAACATAAGGTGTAAATAAACCTTGGCAAACACTTTTCCATGACCTTCATCAATGCAAGTCCCCAGAGCAGCTGGAACACATAAATGTAGAATCCTTTCAGCTTAACATGCCTATTAGAGCCAAATTATAAACATATGCTAAGAGTGGGCCGTCTAGGGGGGTTCAGAGACACTCTTCTCAACGGGGGAGAGCTCAATGTCATTAAGTCTTTATTCTTTCTTGAAATCTCTTGAGACACAAAGCCGAGCCAGATGAACCGGAGAGAACAATCCCAGAGCTTAACAAACAAATGAACAACTGACCACATTTACATGCACATTTTCCAGTTTCAAGTCTTTATCTTGAAAGAAGTTTATATGATTCACATCTATTGGAATATTCATAAAAACATGTAATCAGCATATTTAGAATAAACATTTTGCACCTGCTACTATCTCATGGAAATACTGGAGAGACTTGCTCTTGCCACTTATTTTTATGTATTTATCAGTAACGTGATCAGAAATTGTCATGCATTAATTGAAATATGACCATATTCTTATGAAAATCGGAATATTCTTGTACATATACACAGTCAGTGTGTGAGATCCAGAACATGTGGCAAAGTCCTAGTGAGTGTCCACGCTTCAAGCTTACTGTGTCCGACTAAAGAAAAACATGAGGGGGTCTTAGAAAATGACTCAGTACTGAGACGTACAGAAGATGACAAGTTTTTACTATAAAAAATGAAAAGAGAAGACACCAAAGGCAACAAAATGACCGAGATTTGAGAGTGTTTGCTTGTTTGTATCTGTAACATGCAAAGTTTTTAGGAAAATTTTTCTTTCTATACGCCTGTTTAACTTTGATCCAAGAGTACAAGTTCAATTTCCTAACTCACTGGTGAAATACTGGATACTCATACAGAAGAACTCACTCGAATGTTTGATCTGTGCTTGTTAGCATGCTAGATCTTTGATAAACCTGATAGGTGCATCAAAATGATCTTGATCAAACAGAGAAAAGCTGGATTTATGGTGTTTTATAACACTAATTACCAACAGATCCTTTCATTCATCTAATTGCCTGCAGATAAAAACTTCATAATAGTAATATAATAGTATAATTAGTGCTGTCAAACGATTAATTGCGATTAATCGCATCGAAAATCAAAGTTTTTGTTCACATAATACATGGGTGTACGGTGTATATTTATTATGTATACTGTATATAAATACACACACACATACAATATATATTTTGAATATATTTACATGTATATATTTATATATACAAAATATTTTTAATATATAAACATAACACTTTTTCCTTAAATATATACATGCATGTGTGTGTATTTCTCTCTCTCTCTCTCTATATATATATACGTGATAAATATAAACTCATATGTTATGTAAACAAAAACTTTCATCGCGATTAATCGTTTGACAGCACTAAATATAATATAACATAATATAACTATACTATCAGGCTATTTCAAATATAATTACGCTCATGTGTTTGCTGGGTTTTTCTAGAACTGTGTAGAAAAGGCTATCAAATAAATATTATAGTTTATAATATAATATAATAGTCAAGTGTTGCTGGGAGCAAGGAGAACGCAGGAGAAGAGGAGAACAATTAACATTACTTTTAATGAAGATGCCAGGAAACATGGAGCACAGGAATCACACAAACACCAAATGACGATTAAGACCGGACACAGAGGCAGGGAAGCAGAGGACTTATACACTGGGGAAAACTACATAATTAATAAAACACGGCTGGATACAAATAAACTAATAATGAGGACAGGAAAAAACTAATATGGGCACGAGTGGAAGGGAAACACAAGACACAGGAAGACAGGACTGACAATAATATAATATAATAACTATCACTACATATATAAGATATTTATTTGATAGTCTTTTCTACACAGTTCTTGAAAACCCCCGCAAACACATGAGTGTAATCATGTTTAAAATAGCCTGATCTGAAAAACTTTAGCTTTTCCCTGTCTGTTCAGCCTCCAGAGCTCGGAGGTGTTTGACAGAGCCTGTGCAACAGATTTATGGCAAAAATATGAACAGTTGTTGGAGTTTAATTTATTTTTTGCTGCTTGGCTGGCTGCTTTTTTTTCTTTGTTCAGTACAGGCCCAATCATTTTCTGGAACTGTAGCTAAGGGGTTTATTTTTTTCCCCCAAATGATGGCGCAAGTTTTCTTTTCCCAGTCCTATTTGATCTACATTCAATTCCGGTTAATTTTCAAAATATAACATCTACATAATATATTATCAATATTGTTTAAACCATTTAGAAAAGGCCCTTCAGTCAAACGCTTTCCTCTGCACTATACAAATTGCTCTGTGAAAGATTCCACCGATTCACAGAAAATGAGAGGCACAGCAGGTATCTTTAATGTTCCATGACAAGAAAATGAAGACATTCCTCAGTGGACACTGCAGAAACCAATAAACCATGCGAGTCTTTTAATACCCCAACCAGAGGCACTTTGGTGAAACCTTCTGCACCAAATGAAATAAAATTAGGAAAAATTATTATTAGAACTATATTTATTCTACTTCTGAAGAAAAAATATGTAAATAGTTATATAAATAAGTATTGTTGAGATTTTAGGTTTAATTACAGTTATTTTTCTGCCTGGAAAGGAAAAAAGCAATTCTTCCAAGCAATTGCGAATTAAGCTTGACCTTTGGAATGAGTCCTGGTGTTTCACAGTCAATGAACTAATTGCTCTGCGTGTGTAATGGGGCACAGAGAAAAAGAACAGTGAAAGAGCAAGAAAGAGAGAGAGAGACGGAGAGAGATTTACACATACAGTCCTCCAAAAGATCACACACTCACATAGGCACACATATAAATCACCTTCAATGAAGGCTGATTACTATTCATTTGTTTAATACACACTTGACAGCTAAGACACTACACACGGGGAAGACAAATCACAAATGAGATGCCTTTAATTTCTCGTTTGTTTCTCTTAGACAGCAATGGGATTACATGGAGAAGTCTGTTGCTTCTCAGATTTGTCTTCTGAGAAGAGAAAGCAGTAATCTCACGTGTCTCCTCTAGAGTTTTACAAAACCTGTGCTCAGATTTGCCAAGATATCAAAGCCTGCGATTAAAAATTAGATATTGAAATATTATTATGTAATAATTTTATGAATTATATTTTTAGCAATGACTAAATGATTATATTACTCATTTTATGGCACTATAATCTATTGCAATTTCTAATGTAGTGTAAGAAGAAACATCTGAGACAACTTTGATACTTTAAGGTGAAATAAGCGATTTTTGTCACTTGTGGCACCAAGCACAATTGCAAAAATAATGACATAAATGAAGAACAAAATGAGGAATACAATTATTCCTTTGGTGTTAAACTCAGTGTTGTGACAGATAAATCAAACTGAAACTATTAAAAGTAATTTTCAGTAATTGAAACAGGCTGAAATAATAAAAAAAAAAATATCAGCTGAAAACTTACAAACTTAAGAGCTATATATGAGAAATAAACGAGTTTAAGTTGAAGCACTAAAATGGCTAAATCCGTAATAATTATAAATTATAAAGGTAAATAGAAATAAACAAAACAAAATGATCTACAATTATAATAATACAAGCTAATTTAAAATATTAATAAATACTATAATACCATAATTGTGTGTGCGAGTGTATATATATATATATATATATATATATATATATATATATATATATATATATATATATACACATACACGCAACCACCCTGAACAGTACACATGACACTCCTTGATCCATTCACAAGGTCAACAATTCCTCTAAAAGCCTCATTCTGAATACTTGTATTGGAATGTAAACAGTTTAAGCCTATTGCAAATTCAGTCACACATTTCTTTAAAAGTTCAAATTTGTGGGTGTATTTAATTCGCTATTAACATTTCACTGCGTAGGCTGAGTGATGGTCGTTTAACACGGATTAAGGCACAAGAGGATGTTGAACAGTGAGTCTTGTATGAAACAAAGAGACGCCCATTGAGAGAATCATTAAATCTTGATGTGAAAGCCAATAACAAAGTAATTTCCTCACTTTTACTTTCAAAAGAATAGCACTTTGAAAAATGTGTAAAAAAACACTCTTGTGTGATCACCTAATACCCCTGGACTTCCAACAAAACACTGATGCTTTTGAGACACTACAGTGAAGGTTGAACTACATGCCTGCACTTCCTCTATGATTAAACACTGAGAACACAATGCCAAAGTGATATTTTTCTGCTTGTGCTGTCTGCATGCACATTTCATCATATTACAGCATGTAGAGAAACATCTCTCTGTTCAAACGCTGCCTCCTCTGGGATTCTGATTTATACAGCTTCCTGTTTTTTACCACCCAGCTTCCTGTTCCCCATGAGAGGGGTGGGAGGTCTGGGATTTTGATTGCATACTGAGCCTTTGGAGCGTGTTTTAGGCTCACGCTGCTGACACATCTCACTCTGAGCGGCTGAGACCATGTTGGGAAATGACAAGTGGTTCCTCGCGCATCTACTGGTCAAGCCCTGACAAATCACTCCATCTTTCCTCAATTGATGAAACATGGCTGGCAGATTTCTCAGCATGCCTGACTTTCCAGACTGGTTTATTCTGGTTAGTACTGCACTATAAACAATGATTTTAATGCAAAAGGGCTGCAAAAATGTCAAAACCAGTTAGTTTATTAACTTATGTTACCATATACAGTGAAAAGTTTTAACATTGTATAATTTTACAACTTTACTTTTTGGGCTTTCGGAAGTAATATTTATAAACCATATCATACAAACCATTTATTTTAAATACACTACCAATCAGAACTTTGGGCTCTTTAAGTTTCTTTTAATGAATAAATATTTAAAATTTTAAATGAATTAATACTGTAAGTCAGCAAGGATGATACAAAAAACAATTTCAATCAAATGCTGTTCTTTTGATCTTTTTATTTATCAAAAAAATCTGAAAATTTCCACAAAAATATTAACCAGTTTTTAACAATCATAATAAGAAATTAAGTCGGTTTATTACGGTATTCTGAACAATCACATGACACTGAAGACTGGAGTAATGACTGCTGAAAATGTAGCTTTGCCATCACAGAAATAAATAACATTTTCAAACATATAAAAACAATAAACTTTATTATGAAACTGCAATAATATTGCATAATGAATGAGTGATGCATAAAATCACTGTTTTAACTGTATTTTCATGCAAATAAATGCAGCCTTGGTGAGCATAGGATGTACTTCGAAAACTTTAACAACAACAACAACAATAAAAAAAAAAAACACATCAGCCCCAAACATTGGAATGATAGTTATGTAGATAGAATGTGAAATGTGAACCAATATAAGCCATAAGTAAATAAATAAATAAACTATAATCAGATGTGATGAATCATACCCCTGGGAATGTTCTGTTTTCATCGTGGCTCATATGTTTACTTGCAAAATATTTTTAAAATGTGATATGTGCTGGTTAAGCAAGTAAACAAGCTTGACGGGTACACCAACACAGATAACACACACACACAGAAACTGATTAAAGAAATAAATTGCAGCGATGGCCTGAGTGTTAAGATCCCCCATGGCTTCAAACCACTACAAAGTATGTGCATAAAAAGCACAACAAAACTATGAATATGATAATACGCATCAGTTTAGTAGTCATTTCAATGCTCATTTCATAGTTCAGGTATTCCCAAACTGCCAATAGTGCATTGAGTATTATCACTTATGACTCAACCCTGCTGAAACACAGCATCTGATAGTCTGTGTGGGTGAATAATGGGAGCGTAGTCTCTGCTCTGAGGAGATCTGTGGGTTTTTCAGAGTTTGTACGTGTTTGTTTGTTTTGCGCTGAGTGACACTGAGGATGGCATGCTTACTTCACAAAGAGCACAATGGGACCCAAACCGAGGCCCCCTGCCGAGACATGATTGATGGCAGTAGCTCCCAAAACCACCAAAAAGAATCTTTAATGAACAGACTTTCCCTCAAGATCACAACTAAACGACGAACAGATGTAATGACGAACTAAACTTCGAGTACTGTAGCAAACAATGAAAACAGTTGGGCTCTCAAAAGCATGTTGATTAGGAAGAGTATTGTGTCGCGTGAACGGTGGCCCCGTGTGCGAGCAAGGTCGGCTCTAAATGTAGTCTCAACAAATAAACTGACAGGGTGGAAAATGGAGTCCCTCCTCTCAGACACAGAGATAAGACCCCTGCACACGTAGTGAACGTCTGAATGGCGCATTAGTGTCACTCTGATCTTAATGGCACATTGAAAGGGGTACTTTCATTGTCATTTTTAATAACACTGGAAGCCCTTAGAGCTCCATGTTCATCTGAAATAAGATTGGGCTGTCACCCTGCTCTCTCCTTTCACATTAACCTACAGCCGCTACAAATACATGTCCTCAAAGATTGCATAAAATCAAAATGAGAGCCTTATGGCTTTTAGCCCGTGTGTGTGATCACACATGGGAATTAAAATTTACAGTATTTCTATTCTGGGAAAATGAACTAAAAATAGTGATGACTCATCCTGTACTACACAGATTTTTGTCTTTTCAACCGACTAGCAAAAAAACTTATTCGCGCAGACCCCCTGGCGGTTGATGTAAGTCTGTGCGAACTAGCACATGATTGCCTCTCAGGTCTGGGAGAAAATACTTCAGTGCTTGAAAAACTGCCAGCATCTCCAGGCAGTTGATGTGCCAGCTGAGATGGGGCCCTTCCCACAGACCTTGGGCACTCATGACCGCTCCCCTGCCCGTGAGGGAGGCGTCCGTCGTTAGCGTTTCGCGACAACACGGAGCCCCCAACAGGCCTTGTGACAGGAACCACGGTTTCTTCCACATGTCTAAGGCACGTAAGCATGAACTTGCCGCGTGAACTTGATCATGCGAAACGGGTTGCCCCTCGGGGAAAACCCTGTGGTCTTGAGCCACCACTGCAAGGGTCTCATTTACAGCAGGCCAAAAGGTATCATGTTGGACGCAGCAGCCATCAGACCCAACAGTTTCTGAAACTGCTTCACAGTGAGTGACTGGCCTTCTCTCACTCTCTTGACTGCCGTGAAGATCGACTCGATCCGAGCAGGGGACATTCGTGCCTGCATCATGGTCGAAAGTGGTTCTCTGTACTGGAGAAAGCACACTTTTCTGGCGTTAAGTCTTAACCCCAGCTCTTTCGTGCGAGCGAGAACGACATCTCGATGTCGAACCGCCGTCGATGCCGAAGGGAAGAACCCGATATTGGTATGCTTTGCCCCAGGAACTTCCTGTGGTGGGGAAGCATGGAGATGGGAAATATGCATCCAAATATGCGTGACAAACCAGACCTCGGACCTGGTCTGAGACACGACCTGCTCGAAGAGAGCATCCTGTACTTCAATCGCATGAATGAGCGGTTCAGTTGACTTAGATCTAAAATAGGACACAACCCCACATCCTTTTCAGGAACGATGAAGTACGGTTGTAGAACCCGGACTCTCTATCGAGAGAAGGGACCACCTCGATGACCTCCTTCCTCAAGAGCGTATTCACTTCTTGTTCCATTACCAGAGCCTGCTTTCTACAGTGTGCAGTGCCCATCGAGACACATTTGGCAGTAGTTACCACGCTGCCAAATAGTCTCCTAAGGGAACCAGTCTCCTAAGGGGACGGCCAATCTAGCTGCTCTAGAGACCTCCGAAGAGGTTGCGAGCCTCCCAGTACCGCTACGTTTCCGGGGGGAGACTGAGAGAAGCGTTCGCGGGAAACCGCTGCACCCTGAAACACCAGAAGGGTTGGCAGAACGATCTCCTGAGGGCACTGAGGAGAGACGGGCACCATGTAATGAGGTGTACACCGCTCTTCCTCAGAGGGGGCCGTCCCTCAAAAGTCCTGGGCTTTTTTGAACGTTTTTGCCAAAGCGAAAATGTCGGTCCGCAGATCTGCCTCTTGCTAGAAGCCTTTGGCCAGGGAGCACCACTCTGACTCCAAACTTCTGGAGAGTGCAAGAAGTGACATTCCCTAAATGAGGAGCTGGAACATGGTTGGGGCTGCTCCCGCCCAGCAGCCCCTAGGCCTATGTCCAGCATTGGAAAATGTTGGGTCCTTAGGGGTGATGCTGCAATGGAACAAATAGCCCGTAAGCATCTGTCCCACCTTAGACATCGCTCTATAACTTGCTCATTCAGCCCCCCTTATTAAGGGCAAAAGCTGGCATGAAAAATGGTTAAACCCATGGTCTCAACACCTCGGTGTGGAAACCATAGGTCCCGACATGGAAATTGTGGTAGAATGCTATTTATTCTTTAGGAACACTTCTTCTAGTTACAACCTCCACCAACTCCTCATAAGTCGAGTTTTTTAATAACATGCTGACCACATCAATCTCCTCGGAGGAAGAGAGAAAACACGGTGCTCTCACTAGAGAATTTTATCCCAAGAGAGCACTGTATAGAGAGTGAGGGAGGAGAAAGGGGAGCCTGTCTCCGATCCCTGTGCTGAATAATATATATAAATATTGTTACGGTCAAAGTTACTTTGTCCTTATTTTTGTGTTTTTCTTTGTATAAATCTGGTTATTTTCTGTCATCTCGAGGTTGAGCTCCGCCCTGTTACACCTGTGGCCTGTTTAGTGAGCGCTGAATTGGATATGAGGGGGAATCGAGATTGTGTTGGCGTCTCCCTGTTTCCAGCGCATGGCCAGGACAGTGATTTCCTGGCTTGGTTGAGAGCAAGACTCGCACTCGTTTGGAAGCTCTTTGTTCCCGCGGATCAGCCACCTTTTACGAAGCGCTGTCTCCAGCGAGCTTCGTGCCCGTCTTAATGCAAGTCAGCCTCGGATGAGCGGTGTGTTTGTTGTTTGTGTTTTCTGGTTGAGCTGTTAATTGGTTTGTTTTTGCTATGGTTGTTTCGTGTTGTGTTTATTTGAATTAATGATTTAATGCACGCTAATTGTTGCCGAAAGTGGCACGTGAGCCGTCTAGATCTGTTAATAAAAAGTTTGATCGATATCTGTGGTCTCACGTGTCCTTGTTATGTTGTTTAACCCCTTCCCTATGAGCACTTTAAAACGGGGTACGTAACATAAATGGGGGCTCGTCCGGGATTACAATAACTTTATTGTAATGTTTAGTTATTGTTGTTTCCCGAGAATTCGTTGTAATTTATTTGTTACGTTGTAAGCAAATTTGGGATGGCCAACGCATTCTCCGGTTAGTTAGAGTAAGCCGGCAGGGCTGTGCTTAGCGCCAGCTCTGACTACGGTTTGCTGTTTATTGTTTTCGTTTATTATTTTAGTTTGTTGTGTTTGGAGGTATTCCGGGGGAGAGAGTAATCTCTCAATCGGTACCCTCTGAAGACTAGCTAGATGTAGTTAGTTTTCTGGGTAGGTAGGTAGGACCGGAGTGTGTGTGGATCTTTTTCGTTTTTTATTTACTCCTTGTTTTGTTTTATTATGGCAACATTTGATTTAAATCAGTTTATAGATCAACCTAGTGTTGAGGGGTTAGAGGTATGTCGGAAAAATGATTTAGTTCTGATTGCTCAACACTATGAAATTTCGATTTCTAAAACACAACGTAAAGCCGAGATAAAGGTTTGTTTAATGTCTGCTTTGATTGACAAAGGAGTATTTTCTGCTATGGATGCTGTTTCTACGCCGGCAGCTGAACTAGCTGTTGACTTTGCGGGAAGTTCACCTTCACGAGGATCTGTCGGTGATCAAGTTACTCCAGTTACTGTCCCTGGTGGGGAGGTAGGTCCACCTTTTTCTATGCCTAAGTTTGAGCCTGTTTCACTTTCTTCGGAGGCATCGCCTGAGCTCCGTACCGATTGGCGTTTAAAGCTCCGGTTAGCTCGGTTACAATTAGAGACTCAAGACCGTGCTCAAGCAAGACAAGACGAGTTGAAACACCAGATCGAAAAATACCGAATTGATGCTGAAACAAAAGTGCGATTGAGGCAGTTGGAGTTACAAACTGCTCGTGATCCACCTGAACAATTGATTTCTAAAACCTCTGTTAATTTGAATGGTGGCTCCGAGACCGCTGCTGCACCGTCAAATTCGACTATTGTTTCTAGTAATTCTGTGTCGGCTGGTAATGAGACCGAGTCTGTAGTGGTGCCGTTAACTCATTTTGATGTGGCCAAAAATATCGCTCTTGTTCCAGTTTTCCGTGAAAAAGAAATTGAAGCGTATTTTCAAGCTTTTGAACGTATTGCGAGCGCTTTGAAGTGGCCAAATGAGGTTTGGGCTTTAATGTTGCAATGTAAACTGACAGGTAAGGCACAAGAAGTATGTGCGTCTCTTTCGCTGGAAGAGAGCGTTCAATATGAGGCAGTGAAAATTGCCATTTTACGGGTGTATGAATTAGTTCCTGAGCATTACCGGCAACGTTTTCGTAACACGAAGAAGTTAGTATCTCAAACCTACGTCGAGTTTGCTCGTGAGAAGGGCATATTGTTTGATCGCTGGATAAAAGCGTGTAAGGTTACGGACTTTAATTCATTGAGAGAGCTTATGTTGATTGAAGAATTTAAAAACTGTGTCACTGAACGTACTGCGTTGTACCTAAACGAACAAAAAGTCAATATGGTGCAACAAGCTGCTGTGTTAGCAGATGAGTATATGTTGTTGCACAAGACTGTGTTTAAGCGTGTGAGTGACAATGTACCGTTAGACAATGAGAGTTTCTCCGATTGTAAAACCAAATGGGTTCCTTCCACTCTAAAATCGCGTAAGGAGTGTTCCTATTGTCATAAAATTGGGCATGTGGTGGCAGAATGTCGTTGTCTGAAACGAAAACAAGAGCGACAAGAATCATTGTCTGTTCAGGCTCGAGGTTCCGTTTTAGTACAAACATTACCTTCGCCTTTTACTCTCTCTGCACCTGATTCGTGTTTTCAGCCTTTTGTGTTCAATGGATGTGTTTCATTGACTAATGGAAATAATGGTAGAAAACCTGTTCGAATTTTACGTGACACTGGAGGCTCGCAGTCTTTTATTTTAGCGAGCACTTTGGATTTTTGTGGGGACTCTGCGTGCGAAACCAGCACTATTGTGCAGGGTATTGAAATGGGGTACATAACCGTTCCTCTTCATCGGGTATGGGTAACTTCCGAATTGGTATCTGGATGTTTTGAGGTTGCAGTTCGTCCATCTTTACCTGTGAAGGGAGTAGATTTCATCATGGGGAATGATATTGCCGGCGGTAAAGTCTTGCCTGCTGTACAAGTGACGAACCTTCCTGTTGCTGAAATGCAGCCTGATGCACTTGTTGAAACTTTGCCAGATGTGTTCTCAAGTAGTGCCGTTACAACCCGAGCTCGAGCAAAACGTGATTCCCAAGAACATTGTCTTAACGATTCCATTTTTTCAGATATTTTAGAAAATGAATCTTTTCCAGAATCTGTGGATGCGGCTACATCGAATCCTCATCCTTCTGTTAATTTTAATCTTGTCACTAACATGTCAATCTCACGCAAAGCCTTGATTGATGCGCAGAAAAGTGACCCAACTTTGGAGAAATATCGTGTGAGTGCTGAAAAAAGTTCACTGACGCCGCGTAATTACAATTTTTATTGGCAAGACTCCATGTTAATGCGCAAATGGGGTAGAACCTTGAGCCCCGAGCAGGCAGATGAGTGGGATGTGGTACATCAAATTGTGGTTCCTTCAAAATTCCGACAGTCTGTATTAAACTTGGCTCATGATCATCCTTGGTCTGGACACCTGGGGATTAATAAAACCTATAATCGGGTGCTCCAGCACTTCTTTTGGCCAGGGTTAAGAACCGATGTTGTCAAGTATTGTAAGACCTGTCACGTCTGTCAGATGGGAGGAAAGCCAAATCAGGTGGTGCCACCTGCCCCTCTCTGTCCGATACCTGCTGTGGGAGAACCCTTTGAACGTGTTTTGGTGGATTGCGTAGGACCACTCCCTCGTGCTAAGTCTGGGTGTCAATATTTGTTGACGATTATGTGTGTGTCCACTCGTTTTCCAGAAGCGATTCCTTTAAGGAATATAACTGCTAAGTCTGTCACGAAAGCTCTCACGAAATTCTTCACAACCTTTGGATTACCAAGAACTGTTCAAACAGATCGGGGTTCAAATTTTATGTCTTGAGTATTTTGCAGTTCTTTAAAAGCGCTAGGAGTTTCTCACGTTGTGTCCAGTGCACATCATCCAGAATCCCAAGGGGCACTGGAACGCTGGCGTCAAACTTTGAAATCTGTACTCCGTAAATACTGCATCGAGACCGAGAACGAATGGGACGATGGGGTTCCTTTTGTGTTATTTGCTGTGCGTGAAGCACGACAGGACTCGCTGGGGTTTAGCCCTTCAGAATTGGTCTTTGGCCATAATGTTCGGGGTCCTTTGAAAATGTTAAAAGAAGAACTTCTTTGTACAAGCCTTTCCAAGAAGACTAATGTAATTGATCTAGTCTCTCGTATTCGCGAACGGTTGCGTAAAGCTTGCACTTTTGCTAAAGAAGCTCTTTCTCTTTCTCAAACGAAAATGAAACGTTGTTATGATCAGAAAGCAGTTGGGCGTAACTTTCTGCCAGGAGAGAAAGTTCTGGTATTAATTCCTGCTCCTGGGTCTGCATTCACTGCGCGATTTTCCGGTCCCTACGTGATTCAAAGTAAAGTAGGTGAGACTGGTTATATAATCCATACTCCAGAACGGCGAAGAAAAACTCGCTTATGTCATATAAACATGCTAAAACGGTATGCATCTCGTGATGTTATGGATGAGGGGGAGACTACTAATGTTTCCGTGTGTGACTCAGCAATTGAAGCAAGAGAGCACGTTTCATTGCTTACTCATCTTTTGCCTATGCAGGACATCAATGATGGATTAAATGTGTCGATGGAAATCTTAAGTGGCGGTTGTTTGAAAAACTCTGAGGCTTTATTAACACTCTCCTCACAACTTTCTTATTTGTCCACTGAACAGCAGCAGGACATACAGAAATTGTTGAAGAGTTTTCCTAATCTGTTCAACGACGTTCCTTCCGGTACTTCTGTTATCACGCATGATATTAATGTCGGTAGCACATTGCCTATTAAACAACATGCCTACCGTTGTCCAGTAAATAAAAGGGAAGCAATGAAGCATGAAGTGACGTATCTTCTGGAAAATGGTTTTGCGGTTCCCAGCAGTAGTGCTTGGAGTTCCCCCTGCGTTTTAGTGCCAAAGGCCGATGGGTCTTTTCGTTTCTGCACTGATTTCAGAAAGGTTAATTCCGTCACCGTACCAGATGCTTTCCCTCTGCCGCGTATCGACGATTGTATTGATAGTCTTGGTACCGCAAAGTATATTACGAAATTGGACCTTTTAAAAGGCTATTGGCAAGTGCCGTTAACCGAGCGTGCGTCGGAGATATCCGCGTTTGTTACACCAGATTCATTTCTTCAATATACGTGTATGGCATTCGGTTTACGGAACGCACCCGCGACATTTCAGCGCTTGATGTCTTTAGTTCTAGGTGATGTTCCGAATTGTAACATTTATTTAGATGATGTAGTCATCTTTTCGTCCACTTGGGATGAGCATTTGCTGTCTTTATATGAAGTGTTCCGTCGTTTATCCGCTGCGTCCCTTACATTAAATCTTAAAAAGTGCGAATTTGCTAAAGCTTCGGTTACTTACCTGGGGAAACAGGTGGGGAACGGCCAAGTAAGACTGTTGGACGGAAAGATCGCCGCTGTACTCGAATATCCAATCCCTACAACGAGGCGAGAGCTACGTAGGTTCCTTGGTATGGTGGGATACTACCGTTGTTTTTGCAAAAATTTCTCCAGTGTCGTTGCACCATTGACAAGACTGTGTAGTCCGAAAGTTGATTTTAATTGGACTAATGACTGCCACCAGGCATTTTTGTCTGCCAAATCTCTTCTCTGTAGTGCTCCTGTTCTCTCTGCTCCAGAGGTGTCCCGTGCGTTTCACTTGGAGGTTGACGCTAGTGCCGTTGGAGGGGGAGCTGTCCTTCTACAGGAGGGTGCTGACGGGTTACTCCATCCAGTTTCCTATTTCTCTGCTAAGTTTAACCGTTCTCAGTTAAACTATTCGACCATTGAGAAAGAAACTTTATCACTTTTATTGGCATTAAGGCACTTTGATGTGTATGTAGGGGGCAGTATGTTTCCTGTTACGGTCTATACTGACCATAACCCGTTAGTTTTTTTGGGCAAAATGTACAATCACAACCAACGCTTGATGCGATGGGCACTAATGGTGCAGCCATACAATTTAGAAATTCGGCACAAAAAGGGATCTGAAAATGTGGTGGCGGATGCTTTATCACGGTGTTAATTTTGTTTTTCTCAGAACCAGTTTCTCAAACTTTTTAAAAGGTTGAAGGGGAAAATAACAAAAACTGCTTCTGTCTTTAGGGGGGAGGTGTTACGGTCAAAGTTACTTTGTCCTTATTTTTGTGTTTTTCTTTGTATAAATCTGGTTATTTTCTGTCATCTCGAGGTTGAGCTCCGCCCTGTTACACCTGTGGCCTGTTTAGTGAGCGCTGAATTGGATATGAGGGGGAATCGAGATTGTGTTGGCGTCTCCCTGTTTCCAGCGCATGGCCAGGACAGTGGTTTCCTGGCTTGGTTGAGAGCAAGACTCGCACTCGTTTGGAAGCTCTTTGTTCCCGCGGATCAGCCACCTTTTACGAAGCGCTGTCTCCAGCGAGCTTCGTGCCCGTCTTAATGCAAGTCAGCCTCGGATGAGCGGTGTGTTTGTTGTTTGTGTTTTCTGGTTGAGCTGTTAATTGGTTTGTTTTTGCTATGGTTGTTTCGTGTTGTGTTTATTTGAATTAATGATTTAATGCACGTTAATTGTTGGCGAAAGTGGCACGTGAGCCGTCTAGATCTGTTAATAAAAAGTTTGATCGATATCTGTGGTCTCACGTGTCCTTGTTATGTTGCTTAACCCCTTCCCTATGAGCACTTTAAAACGGGGTACGTAACAATATATATAAAAAAAAAATATATATATATCCATAATCTAACTCCTCAAAGCCAAAGGAATATACTTAATTTAATTAATCAGAATTAAAGGTAGCCTAACAACCAGACAAGTGAATATGGTCTGATTATAATATATGATGCAATATAAAAAAATGGTGAATAACAGCCTGCGAACGCATTATACATTTGCACGTGTTTGGGGAAAGAGAGAGAAAGAACTTTCCACAGCATTATTTTGCTGCAGACCCGTAGTGCCTCGGCAACGTGCGAGCCACTCTATTCTACATTGCATAAAACTTTCTTCCCTCAAGAAGAAACGCCAGCGGGAGCAGAGCTAAACATCTAAGGTAATGCATTTTCACTGGTACACTTAGGGTTAATATGAAAGAACACAGGTAGTCCCCTCAAGAGCTGACTGTACGTGCTCCGCTCCAAAACAAACCACACATAAATCGTGTGCATCCCCACCCCTTATTCCAGATGCGCTTTTAAGATCTCTGGTCTCTACGTCACCCTGCTCCCCAACGTTTCGCCATTCCGTTGAACTGATTACACACATGTTTCAGAGCGTGGGAACACAGGGGCGTTCCCAAAGCGCTTCCGACGCAGCTCGAGTTCCTGAAGGGGAACTATATATATTTGATCCACTTCAAATGTTGACTACTGTATAACTAAAACCTTAGCTATAATCTTGCTCCGCTAAACAATGCAAATAACAAACAACTGCTATTAAGGACTTATATGCATGGAAAAACACCTCAAACAACTTCCTAATTCTCATTCAAACAATCT
This sequence comes from Barbus barbus, assembly GCF_936440315.1. Taxonomy (NCBI): domain Eukaryota; kingdom Metazoa; phylum Chordata; class Actinopteri; order Cypriniformes; family Cyprinidae; genus Barbus; species Barbus barbus. The sequence goes on from NC_136742.1 coordinate 25,348,341, forward strand.
TGTTATTTTCTGCTTGAAAATCCAGTAACAAATAAAGTCAGTACTGTCAAACCCAAAGACCATGTAATTTTGTTATCTTATTAGGGAAAATGTGTGTTGCAGTCACACCGCTGCATTCTGAGAGGCAAACAATTATCTCTATGAGCTTTACTGTCAGCCAAAGAGCCGCATTGGAGCGGGCAGCCCGGCACAGGTGTAGCACTGACTCACCTGCACCCCAAAAACCTTCCCAAGCGTCTCCTCTTTCCCTGGCCAAGTGGCAGTGATGAGTCCTGATGGGGAATGATAGCCTTATTGAGCCAGTGCATGGACTCAAAGTCATTTGTTTTGAGGAGCTAGAGCTGACACCCCAAGCTTTTCCCCACCAGCTCCCAGTGAAATTGACTATAAATCACCTTATCACTTTCACCCCCTGACAGTTTTTCAGACTTCCAACATTTTACTGAATATGAGGACTCGGAGTGTTGACAGGGCCGGGCATTTTAAGCCGCCTTCCTTGTAAGGGGGGAAATAAACCCACGGCAACATAGTTCTATGGATTAAGTTGCTGTTATTTCGACAGTAATATCACCAGCTCCACAGCAACTGTGAAGTACCAATATAATAAATAAAAATTCATGCTAACATCTTAAAAGTTTTAGGAATTTGTTCTAGGAAGGTTTAGAGAATAATTGTGTTCAGTGTGGATTGTCACATATTAATGGCTGGGTCTGATGGGAAGCCGATACAATTTTTTTAAACATTTTTTTAATTCTTATGCTCTCACTTTTTGAGCCTCCTATGCTGAATGAGGCTGCATTTATTTAATCAAAAATAAAAGTAAAAACCATAATATTGTGAAATATTATTACAATTTTAAACAACTGGTTTCTATTTCAATACATTACAAAATGTAATTTATTCATGTGCAGGCAAAACTGAATTTTTAGCAGCCATTACCCAGTCTTCAGAGTCACATGATCCTTCAAGAAACATTCTGATGTTGATGTCTGACTTGTGCTGCTTAATATTTTAGTGAAAACCGTGATACTTTTTTCAGTATTCTTTGATTAATAGAAAGCCCAAAAGAACATAATTTATTTTTATTTTATTTTATTTTATTATATATATATACAGGGCTGGGAAGGTTACTTTTAAAATGTATTTCACTACAGATTACAAAATACATGCTTTAAAAAGTAGTCAGTAATGTTTTTCGTTAGATTACTCAGGTTTAGTAAATTAATCTAAATACTTTAGAATACTTTGAATCACTTAAGCTATGTAACACAAAGGGACATATTAACTTGATGTCTTGTTTTTATGTTTTCTAATTCTAAATAAAAGTGACATCTTCCAGTCATAAGATTTGTTTTCTTTGCATTTTTTTAACATCAGTTTTCCACAGCATTTCTACGAACAAACAAAAAAAAGATTATGTCATTTAAATCTACCAATCAATATAAATTCAATTTGAATACAATGAATGGGATTCTGTGCTGTTTCATGCTGCATTTCAAGCTACAAAACGAATCCAAACACACCAAACATTTCATAAAAGTAGCCAACTGGCTAACAACAGGCACAGTTCTCAAAGTTATGCAACCAATTTGTTTATTGAATGGACCAAACTTTAAGTGATTACTTCATAATCCTCTCTATGGAGAAGCGATCGTCACAAAAGAATCGCTGAGTCAAAATTGACAGGGTTCATTTCCCAAAGCAACTGTAGTATAAATGCAAAAGTATAGTTTAATGCAATTTAACAACCACAGTTCGCTAACGAAGCTTTTGGGAAACATTCCCCAGATCTATCCAGTTTAATGTGAACCATTCACACTCGTTTCATTACAGTAAACAAAAGAAATTATTCATTTAAAAGATTGATTCAAAAGAATCATCTGTTCACAAATCGAATCATGAACTCGCATTGCCGCACCAAAGATTATCTATTCTTGAACATTTCGAATGAATAAAGCTATCGTTTGACTTTATAAACTTTTATTTCATGCATGATTCGTATGCATCTGTTAACTGAATGCAAGTGTCAATTAAATTCTTAGAAATATTAAACGTAATGATTCAACACTCAAAATATGAGAAAATAGAAAAACGAGTTACTGGATAAAAATTTTCAAAGATCAAGAACAACTTCCCTCAAGATACTTTTTCAGATTAATTTAGACGTTGTATACTTCAAGGCTGAAGTTTTGTTGCAGGTAGGCATTGCACTGCACTGAGATTTTTTCAGATTTATAAAGTAGTCTTTGTATTTCCACGAGAGAAATGCATTACGCGAATTACTTTCTGTTGTGTCGTCGTATGCACTCTCACACTACGAGTTACTAAATGAACTGTTGCACGCAGTTTTTTTTTTTTTTTTTTTTACAACAATGCAGTTGTACAAAGTCTTTTTAACGATTTAATGTTGCCTTGCTAGTTAAAATGCTAATAAAAAAAATTAACATTTTTTTTTAACGATAGAGTATCTCTAAATCTCTAAATCACATATAGTGTATATTTAAATAACATATATTAAATTTAAATTAAGGTTGTGAGTAAAATGTTTGAAATTGCCTTGTTTTAAGATTAGAACATCACTAATAATTTTTAGTTTTATTCCTAAAATTTTCTGGCAGTAGGCTTCGTGTTTCTTAAAAAGGGAGTCTTAAATGTACAGACAATATGAATGCAGGTAGCTCATAAACTCTCAAACTCGATATAAAAGCAGCAAGGAAAGTGTGCAATCTACCCTCAGGGATGAGGCAGTGGGGATGGGAGCATCTTTGAGATTGCAAAGCGAGGTGCAATAGGCAACTCCCGTCTCTCGCCAGACTGTCTGTGTTTGCTTATAAACTAGTGGACTGGATGGAGGCTGCTGTGCTATTTACTTTGGCCACCTCCTCAAAATCTCTGCTGTCACTTTTGCTCAGCACCACTATCCTCAAGTAATGGCTCCCAAATCCCATTCCAAACATGCACATGTGGACTTGAAGATAGAGAGGGGGTTTGTGACAGACAATAACCTACTGAATATTCACATTTAGATTTATAAAAATATGTGGATAAACAGGTAATGCTTGCACACATACTGTACATTGGGCCAACTAACTCAAATGTCATTCATTGTTGGAAATTATATATAGTGATTTTCCCACTGCACTTCATCTATCCCATAACACCACACTATCATTCAAACGTTTGAGGCAATATTGCATTGATATTTTTAAATGCTTTTGAAAATTAGTCTCTTATGCTCACCGAGAATGCATTTATTTGATATAAAATACCAAATACTATTATAATTTTAATATATTTTAAAATATATTCTTGTGATAATAAAGATGAATTTTGACCAACTACAACAGTCAGTGTCACATGATCCTTCAAGAATCAAAAATTTTTTCTATCATTTGATGAATAGAAGTTCAAAATAATAGCATTTATTTGAAATGGAAATCTTTTGTGACATAATAAATGTCTTTGTCAAAAAACTTTTGATCAATTCAATAAAAAAACACTTTAAAAATCTAAACTCTTAAATACAAATTAAAGTGGCTCATAAGCGACTTCTTTGGGCACACAAATCGCACTCTTCACAGGAAACACAACTGATTCTAATAGAGTTAGCACGAGAACACGCTAATTAGCATGTCGCTAAGCTAACAATCGGCCTGTCAAGACACAAAGCAGAACACAATGCTATATCATGCAGAAAAATACACAGCACACAATATCGGGTAAAACAGTGTTTTTAAATTAGATTTAACTTCTTTATTATTAGTTTTTTAATATTTATCATTTTGGCTGCCATCTTGGATTTTTTTTCCCCCATAGAGCTCATCAAAAGACATTCAGGGACTGCATTAAAATGCAATACCCTAGAATTTTTAGTTTAGGTACCTTTTGGAATAGTTTTCATGTCGTGCTCTATGATGTCTTAAAACGCTGTCACTGTAGGCAGCTCACTAGTTTTTGCGACAGATCTAACATGTTTATTCCAGCACCTTTACGTCCTACTTGAGTCTTGAATTATATGAGTCCTGTGTGACCTAAAAAAATGAGAGACTGGGAATTGTCTCTTGTATTTATCTTCATTTGTTTCTGTGTGATCTAAATCTAATTGTCTTTGCAGGTCTCAGCGGATTCTCCCCTGGTTAAACACATTACACCCACATTAATAAATCATGAGCCGCACTGTCACAAGGAAATAAATTATGTTAAATAATATCCTATAACTTCTCTAACTAATTAATGCCATGTTGATGACTTATGGAGCGGATTCTGCAAGGCAGATCCACGAGCTCCATTTGTTTGCCTTTTCAAGTTCTCTCTATTCCGAAAGAGACCGTGAAGACATCAAGGAGACCGAAGTGACTTTCTTCTCCAGCTGACAACGACTGACAAGATCCCTTGTGGGATGTGAAGCTGTGCGAATTCTCCAGTTAAAAAACGAAGAGGGCGTTCAACGGCAATGAAGACTCACGGAGAGGCTCTCGAGAGGGTTGTGGAGGCTCTCAATTTTTCCCACAAAGCTGTAGCTGTGACAGGCTGCCAGCCCCTCTGACGACGAGCTTCAGAAGCACACATCAGGACTGCCAATCCAGCGGACCAACAGCACCGAAGCTGCACCACATCAACTGGGCTTCACTTTATAGGTGGCATTTTGAGGCTTGTTCTGTGAACACGAGCACTGAAACGAATCTGATCACTATAAATAGTCTTAAAGGGATAGATTACCCAAAAACTTCGAAAGATCACAAAAAAAAGAGATATTTTGAAGAATTTGTATTTGTCCATTCGATGGAAGTCAAGTAAAGATGAAAGTCAATGTTGTTTGGATCAGCATTGTCACTGTGAACTAAAACATTAAAAAAAAAGTTGAAATAAAATAAAATAAATATTAAATTAAAAACTTTATTAAAACAAACAAATGAAAAATTTATGCCAAAAATTGTTGCCTAACTGAAATCAATAAACAATAAGTACTAATAATAAAATAGAAATAAAAATGAAATAGAAAATAAGAACTAAATAGAAATATTTAAGGTAACAAAACCAAAACTAATAAAAACGACAAAAGCAAACAGCAAAATCACTAAAACTTAAACTAATATTAAAATAAAAAAAAACAAAAATATAAAATTAAAGAATTCAAAATAGTAATAAATACTATAACATAAATAATGCTAACATTTTATTTAATATTCTAAATTCTAACTGATCTAACAGATTGCTAAATAAAAATATTTAAAATAACAAAAAATAATAAAAACGACAAAAGCAGACACCACAATTACTAAAAACCTAAACTAACATTAAAATAAAGCCAAAATATAAAAATAAAAGAATTTAAAATATTTCAAAAATATTATAATAAAATTATATTAAATATACTAAATTCTAACAGATTTGGAATGACACGAGATTGAGTAAATGATGACAGAAGTTTTAGGTGAACTATCCCTTTAAATAAAGCAACAAGTTCATGTTCACAAAACAGCAGAAAGATGAGGAAAATTTCAGTTGGAGTCTATTGGAGTCTCCAATGAGATGCAATATTTCCTATATTTCAAATCATTCACTTTCAGTAGCGGTTCTATCTATTTTATTCTCCCAACAAACACTGGCCTTGCGATATGGATATTAGATTTAATAAACAATATCCCACAAATTATTCCTCTGGAATTCTTTTGGTAAATCTTCACTCCCATCTCTCTCACAATCTATTTTTGTTTTAAAGTGAAGCCTTTTCCCCTATTTTCCTTACATTCCTTTTTCTAATCCCTATTAACATCCTTTACCATGTCAATTTTCAAAAATAGGACTCAAGGTGCAGATACCATGCATGTAATGCAAGGTGATGCTCTCATACTCTCCTCATCAAAAAGTCCAAAAATGAAATAAAAGAAGAAACTGAGGCACACAACAAGGAATCCAACCTAATATAATCCTCTTTGCTATCCTGATTTTGTAATCCATGGCTTCACTAATATAAAAACCATGATGTGTGACACATCAGAACCTGATGGCGTGAGAGGCTATAAGAGAGAAATGATATCTGGAGCCGGTGATCCGTCTGACATCTTTGACACCGTAGCTTGCAAAGCACCAACAGATCTAAAGTGAAATGTTCATTCTGGCATCTGAGATGCTTGATAAGATTGCACGTTAATGACGTATCAACCAGAAGACCAGATTGACTGCCAGACATTTCTAGGTGATTTAAAGATTAAAGGATCAATCTCCATTACAGATCTGAGCCCGAGGAGCCCTGCGTTTTTTTCATCAGCGATACACTACATCACTTCATTCCAGCTTATAGAACCTCAGCACACTTGCCCTGCAATGCTTCACAAACATTATGACCAATGGTGCAATCAAATACACAACGCCATGGTATAGTACACATATGCTTTGCATACTGACTATGCAAAGGGGTCTCCAACCTTATTTCATTTGGGAGCTACTTTTTAAAAAGGAAAGTGTCTGAGTGTTACCCATGTTATACAATACTTACAACAAAAAAATGGTACGATTTTCACATTGGTCTGAAAAAAAATATGGCAGACAGACTGAATGAATTTGTAAATCCACAGTTGGACAGCAGGTGGCGCCTACGAACGCTTCTAAACACTGCTTTATTACGCATTACACAGAGGGAATTCGTATTATGCATTCAACAAATAATTGAATCATACATTCTTTCATATAATTTCCCTCAGCAGTCTGCCTTCAGTCATGTTTTCACACAATACGAAACTACTCTGCGTATTGCGCCTGCGTGAGACTCTTAATAACTTTGATTAACAGAGCAGTATTTACTGTAAGTTTTTAAAATCGCGATAATCAAATACGTGCTTAATGATAATTAAAATACGAAACAGGATAATGAAAATAACCTCACGGCTGATATGTCAAGTCTGTCTTGGCGAGCTACCTCCAATCAGGCCACGAGCTACTGGTAGCTTGCGAGCGACGTGTTGGAGACCCCTGGACTATGGCAATGATAATCTTTGGCCTGCAATTACGGACTGCTGTCACATGACCAGTGGCCTGAAAGCCCTGGACAGACACTGAACTGAAATCAGAATGAAAGTAGGAATCTCGTCTGCTGATGTAGAATTGGGATAAAAAAAATTATAAATATAAAGTGCTCCATGGATCTGGTAATCAAGTTTCATGGCTGGTTTGCCACTTAATTGGGTACAGTATTTGACATTTTAATTACATATTTGCTCGCTATTTCTACACACATGAGCAGACGATGGAGTATTTAATAAATTATTAGCTGAAATGAAAGAAGCAAAAAATGGGAAGATAGAGGGGAGAGAAAAATATCTTATATGCAAGAACTAGATGTTTACAATTTTGGGGAGAAAAAGTGAGTAGTGTTTTCCTGTGTAAAACTCACCGCTAAGATAGTTGTGGATGGGCACCAACACATCACTATGTAGTTGCTATGCCTTTGTGAGTAGTTGTTACTACATTGCTATGCCGTCACTAGGGTGTTCTGAGTGGTCGTCATTGCGTTTCGACATATGGTTGCTAAGGTGTTCTGAGTGGCTGTTAATCCATTGCTATGTGGCTGCTAGAGTGTTCTGATTGGTTTTTGTTGCGTTGCTATGTGGGTGCTGGGATGTTCTGATTGGTTGTCATTGTGTTCCTATGAGGTTGCTGGGGTGTTCTGTATGGTTGTCATTGCATTGCTATGTTTATGGTTGCTGGGGTGTTCTGAACGGTTGTTATTGTGTTTCTATCCAGTTCCTGGGGTGTTCTGAGTGGTTCTTATTGTGTTTCTATGTGGTTGCTGGGGTGTTGTGAATGGTTGTCATTGCGTTGCAATGTATGCAGTTGCTAAGGTGTTCTGAGTGGTCATTGCATTGCTGCGGGGTTGCAAAGATGTTCTGAATGGTTGTTATTGCGTAGCTATGTGGTTGCTGGGGTGTTCTGAATGGTTGTCAATGTGTTTCTATGTTTACGGTTGCTGGGGTGTTCTGAATGGTTGTCAATGTGTTTCTATGTTTACGGTTGCTGGGGTGTTCTGAATGGTTGTTACTGAGTTTCTATGCGGTAGCTGGTTGTTCTGAATGGGTGTCATTGCGTTGCCACATGTGGTTGCTAAGGTGTTCTGAGTGGTTGCTACTGTGTTGCTGATGTTCTGAATGGTTGTTATTGTGTATCTATGACATTGCTGGGGTGTTCTGAATGGTTGTTACTGAGTTTCTATGCGGTAGCTGGTTGTTCTGAATGGGTGTCATTGCGTTGCCACATGTGGTTGCTAAGGTGTTCTGAGTGGTTGCCACTGTGTTGCTGATGTTCTGAATGGTTGTTATTGTGTATCTATGACATTGCTGGGGTGTTTTGAGTGGTTTTCATTGCTTTGCTACATATGTGGTTGTTAAGGTCTTCTAACTGGTTGCCATTTTTTTGTATCTGGTCGCTGTTCTGAGCAGTTGTCACAGCATTGCTATGAGTTTGCTAAAGGCTGGAATACACTACGCAACATTTGCTCCGCTTTACAGTTTGGATAAGTTGATGCTAGTTGCAAAAATGCGGGGGCAGTCTGCAGATTTGAGTTGACAGATTTCATAGATGATGATGGTAACAGACTCTAATTTTTTAGCTTCAGACTTTGAGTCCATCCAATTGGAGGATATCAAACATGTTTGATATTTTCAGACGATTGTGGACCACACATTGTTCACACGTTTCTGCATGAGTTTGTTGCGATCGGAAACGACTTTAAAGTCTGGTAGTGTGTGATCCTCAGGCAATTACTAATTTTAAAAGTCGTGTAGTGTATTCCAGCCTTAAGTTGTTGTGAGTTGCTATACGGTTGCAAGGTTACAACACTATCTTGCCCTTAAAAACAGCTAGACGGATGCAACAGGAAGAGAATGCAGGGGTCTCAAGATGCATTTCTTAAAGTTGGCGCCATCTTAAAAATCCAAGCAACAAATAGCACGAGATGGCCAAAGATGTCAGTCTGAATGTGTATGAGTGGATTTCACAATGAAAAAACATAGCACATATGCAAGCAACTAAAATTTTAAAACTAGAAGAATTATAGTATATAAAGGAAAAAAAAGAATAATAATAAAATCTAGATAAACTAATCAGTCTCACTATTTGATTAGTCACCTGTTGGAAGAGTAGGCAAACTAAGAAGACAGGCTCTAGTAGCTTAAAACTCTCCGTCCAAGCAGTGCTTCCAGCTCTAAATAGGATTTTAGACCCAGCTGTGACACTGAAACACTGACAAAAGACCCAATAAATGCTTTTCCTGACCTTACAGCTAATGCAAGTTGATGATCTGCAACATATTTATTAAAAAGCCACTCTTTAAAAGCTTAGACATAAACAGAAAACACTTAAAGCCAAGCTGAGGTATTACACATTGCAAAAGAAGTACAAAATCAGATGTTACCTTTGAAAGGTCACCCACTTCCAAATAGAAACAGATGATGAAGACGTTCCAGGCGACCCACAGTACCAACCAGACTGCATACTGTGAAAGAGACAAGAAGAGGGTGTTTGAAAGACCTATTTTAACCTCAGACCCCCCAACCACTAACTAACCAAATACACATTTGCATATGTGTGATTAATTGGCTTGTAAAAGCGTAAGTGGGAGATTTTCTCTGTAATTAATTCTCCGATGTGTGTTCCTTAAAACATTCAGCCTCCACAAATCTGAAATCTGCCAAAGAAGCGGTGCAGGCAGATGCATTTCGCAGTGGAAGCAGGAACCCTGTGTGGGAGTTTGTGAGGGTGGCTCGCTCCCTGGTTCATGAGCTAACGCGTATCGAAATAGCGGGATGTGATTATAAAACAATGAAACAGATTCCCCAGAAATATCGCTGGCACAGGGGGGTGTATTTAAAAATAAAGCAAATTTTAGTTAAATAAACACAGGTCTCATCCTGTTTCGGATCATTAGGGAATGCAGTAAACCAACATTGCGTTAAATGAATTTGTTCAAAAGACAAGGCTATTCGCTCATGAGCATTTGCAGCTCGTAGCATGTTTTTACTGATTAAAATGTGAGAGGTACGCCACGTGAGAATTCCGAGGTCTGTTAGGCAGGCAGTGATCTTTAGATAAAATAACACTTATATGATCCAATTCAAAGTGAGACAGGTGAGTGCAAATGAAAAACTGAGCGAAGGGAAATGCAAAATCAATTTGAATTACCTGATGGGACTTGAGCGGAAAAACACGTCTTTAGCACTTGAAAATGAACAGTTGGCGACATGAATTTTGAGTAGCTTCCAAAAGTGGCTCTAATAGATAGATCAATATGGACTTAGCTTTGATAAAATGAGCATGTGCAAAGACACTACAACCTTCCTTTACAAATGTACCAGCTCGATTTTAGGGTTGTGCACCAATCAGATTTGAACTTTTTAAATGTTTTTATTAAATTCGTTAATTTGAACTGTGGTACAGTAAATAGCACAGAAAACAGAATTAAAGAAAATGAAATTAAAACAAGCTTAAATTCAAATAAATTTATATAAAAAAAAAAAACTTTAGCTACCAAATCAAAGTTTATCAAACTTTGAATATTGGCTTAATGAAACCTTTTGAAAAATGTTTTTAAAGTGCGAAGGTGTTTAGCAAGACAGATATTCAATAGACAGACAGTTTAGTAAATGTATTCTCCTGTCAATCGAATTCAACCTTCCTGTGGTACATGGCCAATTAGACTGAAATCCCAAATTATGAAGTTTCTTCTCTCTACCAGTGTTGGGAAAGCTGCAAATTGTAAGCAAAGCAAAGCAAAATATAGCTAGCAAAGCTACCGATCCAACTTCCTACATGGCTACATGGTGAAAGTAGATTCTTACACTTAAGTGACTTCATAGTTTTAAAAAATATGGAATATTACATTAATAATTATTAATAATACTCATATGTAATTTGATCTAATACACATTTGTTCATTTGGTAATTGCTCATCAATTGGTTTCTATACAACCAACAAATGGACACCCAACTTGATTTCTAATATATTGTCAGGGAAAATGTAATGAAGAGTCTGTCAATGCTACCCAGCAACTCCAGTCAATAAAAGTCAATAAAACAGCTTTACTAATGAAACGATAAATTACCTATAAACTAATGACTCCACCACCTCAATGCTGAGAAAGGTACTTAATAAGCTTAGCTATAGTTGTAGCAATGCTACTGCTCAATCTTAAGTGCAAACAAGCTGGTTAGCTGGGTTCAGCTGGTCTTCCAGCCTGGTCATAGCTGGTTTGCAGGCTGGTTTTAGAGGGGTTTTAACTACTTCTTTAGCTGGGACACCAGCTAACCAAACAGCTAAAACCAGCTGAACACCCACTTGACCAGCTAAAACCAGCATGGACATTTAATGATTGCTATGGTAATTGATATGATCTCCAACACAGTTGAGTATCAATTCAGCCATTTATTAAGGCTGATCTTGTATGAGAGGGTTGACCCACTTCGGTGCTGTCAGTCGCAACATAGCTGTTCTTTATTCCCAGATCTGAGGTTCTATATGCAAAAAATGGTGAGCGCCTCAGGCTAGGGCCAAAGATCAACAAAATCACTCTTGTCTTCCAACTACAGCATGGTTGAAGTATCTCCTGCCTTCCACGCACTGCTGTATAAGAATGAGCCTCCTCCGCATGTTAGAGCAGAAGGGGGTCTAGACGGAGTGATTGACTTCAATTAAGTCTCATAATCCTACTTGATATCTCTAGCATGCATTCCGAGTTGATCCAGCGGGAGGAGGTTATAAATGCTTCTTCAGCGAGGGCTGTTTCGGCCTAACCTTTCCCCCAAGAACTCACGCTCGCAAACGGAACGCACCAGACCGTTGAGACTCGGAATTTTGCCATCTTGAAATCTGACATGTTGTCAGGACATTAGATACAGAAGATGTGGGCATGTAGTGGAACCTCATTTGGCCCTTTGCCAGCCACTGGAACGTGCCAAGTTGAATTAGAATAAAAATTTATCTGCCCTGACAGCATCCTCAAAACGGATATAAGCAAGAGTAATGTTCGAATGTGAGCAATTTATCTTTGTAGGAGGCTCTCTCTCCATCTCTCTCTGGCCCGGCCACTGCTCCTAGACTGAAAAATCGAGCATTGTTTATTCCAAAGGGAGACACTAAAGACTAAACACTAAAAAGGCAATCTACTTCATCTCAGCTGGGTGACATGACCCGAGTCACATTTGAGGCAATGACCCGGTCCATCAGTACATTGATATCTCTCTGTTACGCTGACCAAGGTGTTAAATGTCCATTGTACTGAGCTGTAGAGAAACATTGTCACAACAAGTGGTCTAATCTCATCCATGTTAAATGTGGTAAACAGCAACTGTTCTCCCTTAATATCATATATTAGGAATGACTTGATTGATGGACTGGACATCAGTATAGATCATGCATAAAACTGTCACTTGAATCATTTATTTCTGATGCATTTAGTACCTTAGTTCACTTGTTTAGTGATACATTAACACAGCAATCACTCGGATTGAAAGATTAGACCAAAAGTACCATAAGGAATAGGCACGGCAAGGCGAGTTTATTTATATAGCACATTTCATACACAGTGGTAATTCAAATTACTTTACATAAAAGAAAGTGAAATAGTCATTAAAAATAATAATCACAGCAATAAAAACAAGGAATTAAAAATAATAATATAAATAAGGAATTTTAAAGTTATATAGAAATTGATTTAAAATGAATTTAAAACAGTTAAGAATAGAAAATGATTATACATAAAATACAGTGCAGTCAGTTCGGACATAGCACAGTGCTCATTCAACAAATGCAGAGCTAAACAGATGAGTTTTGAGTCTGGATTTAAATGTGGCTAATGTTTTAGCACATCCGGGCCCCGCCTCCTCACTAAGATAAAAGTTTTTTGTCTTTTCCTCGCTCAGAGTTGCTCTCAGATTGGTCCTGAATCACTTTTAAGCTAAGACTCCTAGTTAGAAATTTTTAAGCTAAATTAGGAGCTATCTAAGGCCCTGATATCTTCTGGAAGCTGGTTCTAACTGTGGGCGGCATAATAGCTAAAATCGGACTCCCCTTGTTTTGTGTGAACCCTTGGTGTTTCTAACTGACTCAATCCTAATGATCTGAGTGGTCTGTTAGGTTTATATTCAGTGACCATATCAGCAATGTATTTAGGTCCTAGGCCATTGCGTGACTTATAAATGAGTAAAAATACTTTAAAATCAATCCTAAATGTAACTGGAAGCCAGTGTAAGGACCTGAGGACTGGTGTGATATGCTCAGATTTTCTGGTTCTAGTCAGAATCCTGGCAGCAGCGTTTTGGATGAGCTTCAGATGTCTAATGGTCTTCTTTGGAAGGCCAGTGAGGAGACCATTACAATAATACACCCTGCTGGTGATAAAGGCATGAACAAGTTTCTCCAAGTCTTGACTGGAAACAAAACATCTAATTCTTGCAGTGTTTTTGAGATGATAGTATGCTGATTTAGTTACTGCTTTGACATGACTACTGAAACTAAGGTCTGTCTCCAGAATCATCCCATTTTTAGGTGTTTGACCCCTAGAGGCATTCACCTTGAGAACTTCATCTTTGTTTCCAAATGCAATGACTTCAGTTTTCTCCTTGTTTAACTGAAGAAAGTTTTGGCACATCCAATTGTTAATTTCATCAATGCATTGGCAGAGGGAGTCAATGGGGCTCTAGTCAATAAAGGAAGAGGTTACTCATATTAAAAAAATAATAATCTTAAAACCAGCAAAAACTGGTCTTAGTTGGCCTCCCAGGTTGGTCTGTTGCCTTGCCTGGTTTTGCAAGGGTTTTGGGCACTTTTCAGCTGGTCAGGCTGAGAGACAACTGGCCACCCAGCTAAACAACAGTTTAGCGAGGCTCAGAGACTAGCAAGACCAGCTAAAAACCAGCCTGGCCAGATTTGGAGACAATTTTAAAGCCATATAGAAAGCTATTATGTACTCATTGAGCATTGATGATCCATCTTAAACTAGCCTAAACTGGATTGCTGGTATAAGTTGGATGGAAGACCATCTTAAACAGCTGAGACCAGAAATTAAATTTAGGCTGGTCTAAGCTAATGTTGATCTTCTTTAAATGTAGCAAACCAAAATGAGGAGAAAATGCAACATTGTAACAATTTAGTCCATAGTCAATGTGCAAAAACAATCACATCCAATCAGAACATCTGATGCGCAAGTGCATATACGATGCAGGATTTTAGACCAATGAGATTCCACAGTGGGCAAGGCTAGCTGATGCACTGAAACCAAACTGTCAAAATGTCTTGTTGTTTATCATGGTAGCAAAAGGTTAGGACAAACACTTATATTTGTTTCTTATTGTTATGTTGCATTGTGCCTGGCTAGGATTAAAAGTGAGACACTTTTATGACACCAGAGGTATAATAATAAAACAAAATGACAGCATAAACTGCAGGGGGGAAAGACAATATATGTCACAACCTGAATATGAAAATATGTGGAAACTCACCCCGGTCACATATCGCGGTCTGAACTGTACTGTCCCAAAGAGGCCTAGAATCACTGTAATGATATGGATGAAGTTTGTGAGGATCGGAGCCCACTGGTATCCGAGGAAATCAAATATCTGTCTCTCCAGAATGCTGATCTAGAAACCAAACACAGAAGAAAAAGAAACTGATTTACAAAGCAAAGACGAGGATAATACATTGACATGTAAGCATTTATTTGCATAAAGGTGTAAACAGATTTCCTTTTAAGCCAGCTTCAGGGGTTGCTGTTATGACAGCGCTCTGATGTCAGCTGGAAGGCAGGGTGAGACGATGGGCCGCGGGGCCACATGTGACAGCACATTCTACATGCAGCCAGAGGAATACCCCTGTCACACAGGCGATTAATTAGGACCGAGACATGCCGCTCTCCGGAGTCAAACCCCCTACCCTTTCGTAAAAACCAGAGACGACTTGGAAATTAAAGCTGGCAAGTCCAGCCTCGCAGCTCTGGGTGCTCCAATCTCAACCACTGATTGGACATGACACTGATGTCAATACCACAAGCAATGGCACTTCCAAAAGCAGACCAGGACGGGGTCACAGCTTCATCCCCAAAGGACCTACAAGCAGCCAGCCTCATAAAGCTAATGCTAATAGCACCCGTGTCTCCAGCTGCATTCACAAGAAGCTCCGTTTAACAACCTCAGATGCTCAAGGTCTTTTCTGGGAAGAAAACCAAACAAAAATCACGCCACTGAATTGACTTTTTCTTGTGATGTAATGGGGGATAGTAAAGAGCAAAGATTCAGGATGAAGGTTGTTAAATAAAGCTATCGAGGTCACAATGACATTCGAGTTTTCAGCGGTTGCATTTTCAAACATCTACTCAAGTGAACATCAATAGAGGCTTCAGAGGGTTCAATAGCAGCATGAATATCAAATTACTTTGAGTCGCACCGAGGTGCTGTATTTAAGTGTTTCCTATTCAGTGCTGTTTTTGCAGCAGGAGAGACCCTGTTTAACCCTACAGCCCACCCACTGGATCAAATAAATAAAATATTTCAACTTCTGCTGAGAAAAACAAAATTAGTCATTAATTGAGATTTTTTTATTATAACATTGATTAAATGAACAATTATTCAAATTAATTTAAACAATACAAATAGTTAAAAAAACCTAACGTGTATCTTAAACTAGTGGATCTAAACCAGAAGACCTTGACCACGTGTATTGGTACATATGTTTTAATAATTCATTAAGAATTATTCTAAATATAAAAATGCTAAATAATTCCATTGATTTTACTGAAAAAGAATTCATGCAGAATTATAGTCTTGACTATTCTGGAAACACAAAATAAATCATGGTTAATTCATTTAATATATCAACAAATCCCATTTCCTGTTAATAAAAAGCTCCAAGAACAAGCAACGTTGTCAAAAATACAACATAAACACTGGAGGCCTTGTGAGTTAAACTTAAACTATCATATGAGGAGCAATAATACTAATTTAATGTAGCATTACAAACCTTGAACAAAACAGTTCTTGCTATATGATACATGAATAAAAATAAAGTCCTGTGGTTCAGTGAATCAGAAGTTAATTCAGTAACCACTATGACATTGTATCTTATCACATTCAGTTTAGACGGCAGTGTCGATCTCAGTCAAATTAAAACATAATTCGCCATGGCACTGTAGGTTTAATGACACTGCTGTTTGTAACTGAGCAATAGTTCATGCTACAAATCTATCACCCGTGAACAAAGCTCAGGAGTCTATTAATCTGTGCATCCAGTTCAGTTTTGCCCAGTGATGACCAGGTTGTGACCCCCTCCGCCCATGATCTCCCAAAGGGACGCGTCTTCTGTTGTCTGGGTGTTTCCTTTGAGCTTCTGCTAGCGTACATCTGGTAAGCGTGCCTGTCCCAAACACTTATGTCATTGATCATAATGAAAGGTATTAAACTGACAACACCAAGCAACACCACCGCACTACACACAAGTCTCAGAATAAAAATGGCTCCTGTTCCAAGTGGCATCTACTTTTCTTATTTTTTTTACCACAGTATTGTTCTGCCTTCCCATTCAGCATTCAATGGCACCAAATAATTCTCTGGTTTCGGTGTGTTTTTATGAATCATTGCATGTGATTTCCCCCGCTCTAGCTCTTGTTTATTTTCACTGTCCTCCATATTTCTTCTATGAAACAGAAGGATGAAAAGACAAATGCATTACCATCTGTTTTCTTAAAGGAATAGTTCACAAATGAAAATTCTGTTATATATTCACCCTCACGTTGTTCCAAACATACAGACTTTCTAAAACACAAAACAAATTCTGAAACATGAACTAATTATACCGGTTGCTCTATTCTATGCAATTACAATGCATGGGAATTGAAGCTTTCAGTCTTCTGAAAAGCACACAAAAGTACCATAAAAGTTTCACTTCAATAAGACTCATGTACTATATTGTAAGTCCTCTGAAGTTGCACAATAGCTTTGTGTGAAGAAACTGAAATTTAAGTTGTAACACAAAAACAAATCTGATCTAGCTCTCATTTGAATGTTCGAGAGAATTCATGGGAGAAGTAGCAATGCCCAGATTGTGAACAAATCATTTTTAAGAGTCAATTAATTGACCAATCTTGTTGGCAAAACTCGTCTGAATGATCGGTTCATGAATCAGGTTCTCGAGTTCAACTCACTCCACAGTGGATAACATTTTACTGGAGGGGAAGATTAGTAGCAAATAATGACTCAAAATTTGATTTACTCCCATGGTTGGCTTCAGAAAACGTATAATATAAAGATATAAAGTCACATGGTCTAATTTTGGAATTTCAGAGTCTTCATTCTAGCATTGAAAAGATCGAACAGTACAAATGAGGGGTTTTAGGAACAGGCTCTTGTTTGAGGTGGGGGGCCAGATCATCATGAATGTGGCCCCTGGGCCTCCCTTTTATATAAACAGTAATGTAAACGGCATTGTGGGGCAGCTGTGCTCTAAATAACAGATTTATCAAGTCATTTTTACACATGAGTAATTAGATCTATAAATATGAGAGGAACATCCTCTCATTAATGATCTAAAGATTGAGATTTGGAAGTGGAAAGGCCTTAAAAGAAGAAATTTGAAGGCCTGACTACTCACTGACAACAAAGAGATTTCCTACAGCTTCAAGCAGAAAGCAAACATTCAGTCCTTCAGAATAGTATGCACGAGTATGTATCTATATAAAAAAATCATAACACTCATACTGAAGCTTTAAAATCTCCGAAACGTTCAAAGCCACTGAATAAGATGACACATACTGTTCAAAAGTGAGGAGTTGGTAAGATTATTTTTGATTTTTTCGAAAGTTTCTTATGCTTACCATGGCTGTAAGAAACAGTAATATTATGAAATATTATTACAATTTCAAATAACTGTTTTCTATTTTAATATATTTTAAAATGTAATTTATTCCTATGATAGCAAAATTGAATTCTTAGCTGCAATTACTCCAGTCCTTAGTGTCACATTATCTTCAGACATCAGATTTTGTTAATAATGTTGAATCCAGAAAAATATGTTTTTCCATGATTTTTTCCAACTTTAGCATATTGCCCGCCCACTTGTTGGTCTTTTTGCATTGGTCTGAATGAAAATGCAAATTCATTCTTTGCCACTAGGTGCAGCTTTGGAGTGGTAAAAATAGCTGTTTGTGAAAGCAGCACTGCAAAAATGCTGTTTTTATCAGGCATTACAGGCATGATGAAATGGAAATGAGACCAATTGTACCAATCACCACAGATTAGCGTCAAGCAAAGGAGGGGTTTGGAGAAATGAAACGTAGAGCGAATCATTTGGGAGTCGTTGAGCAAATTAGGTAAAAATAAATGCATATTATGAGACAATGAAAGTATTTTTTGACCTTGCATGCACGTCAACCTGTTGTTGGGGACTCCCAAAACTGTGAAATATGAACCTTTCATTACCCATAATAGGGGCACTTTAAAAAAATATACTAACACCAAACTTTGAATGATAGTACACACATTGGACCAGACATCAACTCAATTGTACATTAAATACAGCATGTTGCTACAATTTACATTTATGTATTTGGTAAACACTTACTGTGCATTCAGTTTAATCATTATACCAGTATGTGGGAATTGAACCATTGACCTTGCTGGCACCATGTTTTGTCAGTTTGAGCTATGAGAACATTGCCTCAAGCTATTAAAGTGGTAAACGGCCTACAGTAAGCATAATAAACAGTTTAACTTGGCGGAAGAATTGTTTAGTGCGATTATTAATATTAATACACGTAATTATTTATTGTACATATTGCAGTTGGCATCATTTTATAGAAGCAATAAGCCACTCGAGACCATATGCTCTACCATTATACCATGGTCGAAGAGGATTTTTGTCTTGCTTTTTGGTAACAACACCCCTTAACTGTGGTAAATTGACAATGAGGAGTGAGAGTGTCAAGCTAAAAGCATCACTAAACCGATTCCGTAATGAATATCGAATCCAAAGGTCAGCATAACCAATTCCTGTAATGATATTTTCCCTTCCTTATGTGCACATAATGTTTTTTCATGATTATTACTTGGCAGCAGAAGCATCCCATTAGCGATTAACCGCTATAGCGCACGCTTTCAGTCCGTGATTGAGATTAAAGTTCATTCTCCCTGTGACAAAGCCAAATCTCATTCTCCCAACCTTGTGCTTTCGCTCGCCTCTCTCCTGCTTCGCTTCTCTCTCCCTTTCCCCACATTTATATATTTCTTTCGGTGCGCAGGGACACGAGCAGCCTTTAATCAGAGAGACAAAAGCTAATCAATCAGCAGGGGCAGGTTGAATAGAGAGCTTCACGGCGCATTCAAACGAAGCTGGCCGAGTTATAGCGTTTCCCAGTGTTAGCGCCACAGAGCATTAACTACAGAATGAGCACGGGCTAATGAAGAAGGCTCCCATGCAGCACGGCAGAGGGAAGGCGCATCTTGGCTTGCCTCCATTGTCCGTCAGTAATCCAATTCCATCTGCTGCTGCCGCCAGTGATTTTAATGTTGCTCTGCAGAGATGAGACTGCAAAAATAACAGCAGAATTGAGTGGATAATTAAACTACGACACATTCAGTTGGAGCAGAATAGGGGTTTTGAGGTGTGGAGACATTTAAAATTAAGTGTAAGCTGCTAATGTGGGTACGAAGTACAAGTATTTGCATTTGCAAACATTGCAACATGCTTGATTGGTGTGCAGCGCACTAGACGTCCTTTCACAACTGTTTCTGCTTCTGTCAAACATCATGCAACCATGATGCCATGACAATGCATGACACTGTTTCGCAAACACCACATTCAAGTGGTCTTTGTTTCAGGCAGTAACGGTGGTGAGAATTGTTTTTCCATTGCATTCCAAGTGCCATTGCATCTCATTTACATCTAAACAGTGGATCTGGATGAAGTATAATTGGAATGGACTGTATGCAACTACAGAAAAAGACACATTTATGATTCCAAATGAATATGATGCTTTTTCTTGAAGGTCTATTTCTTTTAATCACCTCAAAGAATATTCTCAAACAGAGTCAACTACTGTAAATAAATAATTATTAGTGATCAAAGAGCATATAAAACCACCTTTGTACAGTAATGTGAAGAAATCTAAAATGCACAGTGACAATGAGAGACATTCAAGGACCCCTGATGTTTTCCCCTGTGTGTTATGTACAATGGACATGTTCATGCAAAAATTCAAGTGGGTGTACTGTATCAATTAAATATTTGCAAGATTGTATGCATATCAAAGCTGATAAACGCACATAAACTCATCATACATCACTGACCATGAAATTATTTTACAAGAACCGCATTAAAATAGGAACTCTAAAAGAAAAGAAAACATTTTTTAAATAATTGCATTAGAGGGGGAAATCTGAAGGAAGAAAGGAATGAAGAAAAAACATTATTTCACACTGTTTTCTATTTGAATATATTTCAAATGTAATTTATTCCTGTGATGAGAAAGCTAAAATTTCAGCATCATTACTCCAGTCTTCGGTGTCACTTGATCCTTCAAAAATAATTTGAATATGCTGATTTGGTGCACAAGAAATTATTTATTATTATCACTGCTGAAACCAGTTATGCTGCTTAATATTTTTGTGGAAATTGAGATCCATTTTTCCCCTAGGTTGTTTGATATAAAGAAGGAAGGAAGGTTATGAAAGTTAAACAGGGGAAATCACAATATTTTACAATAACTGAATAAAATGAGGAACAACTGGATAAAGGAAGGAAGTAATGAACAAAAGGATGGAGAGAAGGAAGAAAAAGTAAGATAAAACATTATTTCACAATAAATGCAGTAAAAGGGGGAAACTGATGGAAAGAAGGAAGGAAGGATCACCAGCTGCAAGTGCTTCATTTGGAGAGTGAAAGGTGATGGTAGTTAAGAGCTGCGTTCCTCCACTACTGACTACAATGACAGGAAGCCGTCTTTTTGAGTTGATGTACATCATTATGCACTTCCTTTGTTCATCTTTAGCTGAGGGCACAGCCTGCGGAGGTGTACATGAAGACAAGACAAGATGAATCTAACACAGTTCATTGGTTCCAGATAAAAGTATGCAAGTATGATGACTTAATGATGACTTAATGGGCATACAGTATCTGGTGTAGTTTGAAAAATAGCTCATCATCCATTATATTAAATGAAAAGGTTTGCACAGGTCTCATTATGAATCTATCTATCTATCTATCTATCTATCTATCTATCTATCTATCTATCTATCTATCTATCTATCTATCTATCTATCTATCTATCTATCTATCTATCTATCTATCTATCTATCTGTATGGAAGAATATTGGAATATAACGTTTAACAAAATATGATGTAAATATCACAAATATCAATTCTTACACTAAGCAAATACATTCATGCTTTGGATTTTCAACTTTGTTCATAGTCCATCTCAGGAGAAATAAACAGACAACTCCAATTCATGGGCTTCATTATGCCATCGAAAGAAATGGTGCAAATAGAAGCACATCAAGTGCACAGAGAGCCTAATAACAATGCAATGAATGCCAACATTTACATGCATCCAGTAAGAGGTTATTGAAAATGCATGAGGTTATTTACTTATACAGATCTGTCTGAATGTGTTCATTACAGGACTCGCCATTCGCACAAATCTTGGAATTCCATGCTGAATGACGCAGGTTGGACTTTTGACGAGTAACTGTGTTTTTTTGTAATAGACAATGATGATGAGTTTAAGTGTCAGCCCCAGCGTGTAACAGAGACAATAATGTGTTTAAGCATGCCGTTCATACAGTGGAGGGATTCCGCAGCAGCTGTCAGAATGTGTAGCTAAGCTTGAAAAATGCTGTTCATTATCTACATCGCACAATGGGTCGTTTCATATTCTTGGCCTCTTGCTCTTTGACCAAAATTCTCACAAAGGTCTGAATGGCAGCGAAAGAAAAGCACTCCACTAAAGTAATTGTGCTTTACACCCACAGAGCAAAGATAAAGAAGCCATGGAGAAAATGGAGGACATTAATATTAAATTTCACGAAATGAAGATTTTGCTCCAAGACAAACAATGAAAAAATGTCAGAGCTAGATTTTATTTTTCATCAGGTATCTGTTGCACAGACTGTACAAATACAACAAAGAACTGTTCTTTGAATGCTATATGGGAACATGCAAATTTGCATGTGTACTAACACTGAAAAATAAATTGTGGAATCAATTTTCACTCTAGTAAATTTCACAAACAATTACAAAGAAACAGCAACACATTGAATTAAAACAGATGCATACTTTAAAGTCGCAATGTAACTGAAATAGAGATCTTTACTTCTGTATTGTGTCATACATTTACATAAAAGAGATTACCGAAAAATAGTTCTGGTTCAATCCTTCGGATGTTGATTGGACGGAAGCAAATCAACAACAGAAAAAAGGGGCGGCGTTTAAGTGGACAAACTGATGGCATACGTCACCAGAGAGAAATCTGTAATTTCACAGGAAGATTATGTTATATTTTAATTAAAAATAGTGAGCATGAATGAATCATTCACAATAAAATCAATAAGATACATTTAAAAAACAGGTTTCTATTTCATGTCAACTGTACTCTGAATCTCACATACTGTGTAGTCTGAGTATGCAAATTTGGATGCAGCCATTGACTTCATGCCATGAATTACTTCAGAAAAGGAATATTAAAGACTTGTCACACCCATATTTGAAAGCCTCATTAATACAGTCCAGTGAAGAAGAGCTTCTTGTTTCCCACCCAGAGGTTTTCAAGGAACCAAGTGGCAAACGTTCATTTCTTTAGTATGGATGGCTCTAGGGGTGGGAGGAGGAGAGCAACTGAATAAAATTCATCAAGATACAGCAGTGTTAATGATGATAATCTATTTTAATATTCGTTTGCATATAAATGAGGCTGACGAAAGAGCTGTTGCCCGAGGGCCAGAAAGATGATGGAGACTGATACGGGAATAGACCCAGCAGTGAACTCAAATGTCAACTGAGCAGGGTGGAAGCTGCCAGCATGCGCAGAAGGCCCACTGTGAGAGCTGCCACAATGGCTTTACTAATAAATATGTAAAATATGAACTAGTCAGGGTACAGTAGGAACTCTAGAGATGCATGGAAATTCAATCCAAATGTCATATATCCTTCCGGTCCTACCGCACGACCACTGATGCAATATTAAAAATAGATCCTTGACATAAAATCGACTGCATGTGATGCTACATAAATGACACAAATGCATGAAATGATTCAACCATCCCTGGGACAGAGACCTCTGTAGCTAGGAGGTATATATATATAAAAAAAGTAACCATAAGTTGACTTTAGTGGAGAAGCCCTCTAATTGGCTGACCTTAAACTGTCATCTTTATTTTCAGGCTTCATAATTTCTTGAATCTTTATTTATTTCACTTCTCACTGGGTGTGTTTGAGGAAAGTGCCAGTTCTCATTTAAGCGATTCTGTCAGAGAACCGCTGGTAAATACCAAGTTTCGGTGACTGACAGTTTCTTCACTTTTGTGCCAGTTATTTAAAAGCCCAAAAGCTCTGCTACCACAAAGAGCTGGTATCAGCTCATGGAATTTAAAAGGAAGTATTACAGGTCAGAGAAACCTGTTTTGAAGGCTTTAAAGACCATGCAGTCACCGTGTAACAAACACCAGAACCTGTTGAGCTTCACACCTTCATCCACTTTTTGAAAAGCACAAAGACGTTTCATATTGGCAGAGTCAAAAGTCCATCACAAAAGTTATCTGGAGAACTGATACACTCAATAACTCCAATCTGGTATTTTGTTAGCTAATACAATAACCACATTTTTAAATGTGGCTTAAGTATCCAAATACATTTTGGGGCCACTGTAGTTGTGCTCACGTTCATTGTATGCAGAGAAAGAAATATTTGGCAATGTCTTAAAATAAACTATTGATTTTGAATACGTGAGTCCAAGCTCAGTGGTCGGTGTAAAAATTAGATACAAATACACGACACGCACACCGTCTGTGCTTTTTCCTTCATCTGAGGCATTAGATTCCCAATCACAGAGTCAATAAAAGCATTTACACTGTGCTCATGTAAAATAAAGCTGTTTTTGAGAATTATGTGAAAATATGCGTTTGCTGATTAACAAGCTGTGGAGTAGGTGTGGAGATAAAATATTTAGCTAATAATAACACACCACAGCAGTGCGGACTGACTCATCTGCCACATACATCACAGGGATTTTATCACTAAATAAATATCAAATTTCTCACTTCGGCTGGTCAGCAATAATAAAGCAGATTTTCACTGCTTGATGGGTGTGTTATTGGTGCTAATCAAATATTAGTGGATTCTACTAAAACAAACAACCTTACACACAGGAATTTCTCAGAAACTTAACAGTAATGCTTATAGTTATATAAAGTTATATAAGTTATATAAATTTAAAAAACAATTTTTGCAACAAACAATCTGGCTAAAAGTCATTTTTTTGTTCAATGTGACAGTGACATTATATTCATTGATGGGACAGCATTTTGCATGTCACACCTTAATTTTATCCATACAATTGATTTTTTCATACTATTTTAAAGGTTTAGTTATATTTGAATTTAATTTAATTACATTTTTCTTAAATTATAGGCAAAAACCTGAAACATTTTACCCTAAAAATAAATAATAAGATAAAAAAGCACACACACACACACACACACACAAAAAAGTAGTATGATACAATACAACTGAATGGAAAAAAATAATACACACTTTTACTTATACAGTCCAATACTAATAATATAATAGCAATTATACATATGGTTAGTTAATCTATGAGATACTACTGTTATTTGTTGTTTAAAATACTCTTTTGCAATTATCCTGCATTCAGCTTTTATTGATTTATTCTTTGATTTTTGATTTTTTATTTAGCAAGGTTGCATTAAATTGATTAAAAGTGAGAACTTAAGTGAGAATTCTATTGTTCTTCTTCCCCCCCCCCAAAAAAAAAAAGAGATTATGTAGTATACATAAAAAATGATTAAATTAACGCAGGCTTGGTGAGCACAAGAGATTTCTTTCAAAAACATTAAAACATTTTTACAGACTTAAAATTTTTGAAAAGTAGTGTGCATAAATACGCATTCAACTAAATCTGAACCTAAATTATTGATGCAGCCTAATATAAAATTCATAGAGTTCTTTAAAAAATACAAAATTAAAAAAATGTGTAAGCCTTATGCAAAAGATCTTAACTATTAAATATATTAATATATCCAAGAAAATGAACCGATAAACCGAGTTATGATCAACGATACAACAATGTGTGCGATCCTTCTGGATTCCCATAGAGCATCATTTGGGTCAAGACGTTGAGTGCAGTGGGGCAAAAGATGTGAATATTCATCAGACTCTTCCATACTTATGTAAATCTCCTGCGAAAGGCAGGCATGTTCAACAACCAGGGTATTACTAAGGTCACGTTGCCACAAGCCCACATGCTCTCTGATGACAGGCACCCTCTGGGGAAGAACATGTGCTGATGGAGATGGCCTGTTCCATTCCACAGAAACGGGGGACAAACCATCTTCCCACACAGACACCCATAAAGCACCTCTCATATAGGATCTCAACTGTTTCTTCTAGACTGAAAAGAGATAAAACTGGAGAGCAAATGGAGACAGTTTTTTTCTCCTGAGAAATAGACTCAAATGTGTCAATCTCAACATCTGAAATGTGCTCAGACATGCCAAGATCTGAACTCAAAACATTTCTCATCAAATTCTTCCAAGTCCATGTTATCTATATTTATTAAAGCTCTAACTATGCACATACTCTATATCAAGACTTGTCTCATTTGTGTCAATTTTTTTTTATTATTAATAAAGACCGCTAGACATGGCATAAGACGGATCTTTCACTTGTTTAATGCTAATCTTATTTCTTCAAACACATAAATTCAGCCTTACTTCAAGATGGGAATATGAATGATGAGTCACCCTGTTTTCCAGATTCTCACATTAATGAATGGCAGGCTGAGTGAGAGGTCTTGGTTTTGTATCATGTCTTTGTTGTGGCATCTGGGTGTCAACTGAGTGGCAAGTCCCTTCTGTTAGGGAAGCATTTCAGAAGAAAAAGACGCTACTGTGCAGTGCAGCGCTTTGATCATGAGAACAAAACAGGCCACGAACTGAGCAGAAGGTTAGGAAACAGTTTTAACCAAATATGTCAAACTATACAATTTCTATTATAGTATAAACCATATTACATCTAGTTTCAAGATATATCTGGCAAATTCTTCTGCATTTGTAAGAATTACAGACCCTAAATATGTACAGTATTTGAAGACCCCAAGCAATGACTTTCCTGTTGACGTGTTTCTATTGAAACAAGATGTTGTAAGCCATTAGCATTGTGAATACATCACACCCATGAACTGCAATTTGCTACTTTTCAATCCAGAGAGCATTTGATTGCATAAATATTTGGATATGCAATGCGAGCAGGATGGGTTGTCAATGTTCTTTCTAGAAGAGAAAACACAATTCAAGTGTGATTTTAAGAAGTTAATTTGAACTTTAGGCATATACAGAACACCGAGACGATGTTGGTGCAGAAACAATTTTAATTCAGAAAGTGGTAGTAAATTTTGTAAAATTTTTCCATGTTTGAAAAAGTCTCGAGTTCACCAAAGCTGCATTTATTTGATCAAAAATACAGTACTGTAATGTTGTGAAATTTTATTACAATTTCAATGACTGTTTTCTATTTTAATATAAATGTAATATATTCCTGTGATGGCAAAGCAGAATTTATAGCATCATCACTCCAGTCTTCAGTGTCACATGATCCTTTAGAAATCATTCTAATATGCTGATTTGGTGCTTAAGAAACCTATCTTAATATTATCAATGTTGAAAACAGTTGTGCTACCTAATATATTTGTGGAAACAGTGATGGAAGATTTCCCCTAAAGTGTCTTTGATGAACAAAGTTTGAAAGAACATACATTTATTTTAAATACTTTTTATAGCATTATAAATTAATTTAGTGTCATTTTTGACCAATTTAATGCATCCTTGATAAATAAAAATTATTAATTTTTCTATCTCCAAAAAATAAATAAAAATCTTACTGATCCCAAACTTTTAAATTGTAATATACTCGCACAAACATGGATTTTGTTGCTCCTTTTCGAATTCATGAGATGAACGAGAAACCTCTGACACTAGCTTTGACTGCAAGTGACATAGACGGACATACAAAGGTCAACATCAAAGCAGAAAAACGTCCGTTGTCATAAAGGAGCGGAGATTATGGTGGCTCATCTCTGATCCCTGTGTACACCTGGGATTTAGGGGCACCTTTTCCGATAATTCCCTGACCTTTTCTAAGAGAGAATGAAAAAAGCACAATGGATTAAGTGAAAAAAGGGGGACAAAATCTAGTAAAGTGGCTGTAGACTTTAATTACGAAAAAGCTCTGAAAACGGCTGCATTTTCCACAAAAGTGCTTTGGGACCCTGGGTCTTAAAATTGCAAAAAAAGTAACATTGTACCCTGGGGCCCTGGCAAAGTATTGCTATTGTGTCTTGACTTTGGAAAAGTTAACAGCCTGTTCCTAGGTCAAATATATTCCTAGGTCTGGGCCGATGGATCCTGCAGAGGCTGCTATCGAAACTTCCTGAGGCTTAATGATATCACTCCACTGGGAGAGGAATTGATCGTCTGCGTCGTCCACGGGAGAGAGTCGCTGATTGCTTGATTCATCAATCATCTGACCCTGTCATCGATCAGATGGAAAATTAAGGCAGCCAGCCGATCCACAATTTTGTCCCTTAAAAAGAATCAAAAGAGAGGCAAAATAACGTGGCTTGAACAGTGTCATTCAACAAACAACACCATGTTTTCAGGGAAACGCATTGACTGGTTGCTATCTGTAGTCTGCACAAAAAAGGCTATCAGTATACTTGAAATTCCCTCCAAATTTTATAAAAAAAAGTGGACAGAAAATATGATTACAGTATTCCTTTCCTCACCTCCCAAGTAATTTCATTCAAGTAATGTTAGAGGAGAGGACCCATATATCCTTCTCATTTCGCTGAGGTACACGGTGGCGTAAAGTAATACTAATAGGAAAGAGATAAAAGTGATGCCGAACACAAACAGGACTCCAGAGTCTCGGCTTTGGTTGCATTTTAATTACAGCTGTGCGGCATTTTAAAATTGCCAATCATTGTTCAAATGCTAATTGTAGTGTAATTCCACCCAGTCATTGTGCATGCTAACATATTCCATTTCCCTTGTGGTTGCAGTTAAGTATTGTTCATGAGATGATTATCTTACTTTAACTAATCACTTCGTTAGAGCCCTTGACCTTTACCAATATAATTAAATCTTTAACACTTATGTTGCCATAACTACAGCTATGGTGGATATGTTGAGCTCTGTAAAGAAATTTGTAGTTGCATTCAGTAAGGATGCATTAAAGTGATCAAAAGTGACAGTAAAGACTTTTAAATAGTTACAAATAAATGCTGTTCTTTTGAACATCAATAATAATAAGAAATTGACACATTATAATGAATTCTAAAGGATCTTGATACACTGAAGACTAGAGTAATGGCTGCTGAAAATTCAGCAAAAAACTGCACTGCAAAGAACTTCATTTGGACAACTTTAAAGGTGATTTACTTTTTTTTTTTGCACCCTCAGATACCATCTCGATCAAAAATTGTCATATCCTATCAAACCATACATCAATGGAAAGCTTATTTATTCAGCTTTCAGATGATGTATGCATCTCGATTTGTAAAAATATTGACCCTTATGACTTCGTGGTCCAGGGTCACATATAAGATGGCTTGAGATGGTTTTCTGGTCTTAGCTAAGTTGGTTTTGCAGCCTGACCAAGCTAGTGTTTAGCTGGTTGGCTAGCTAGACTTCCAGCCTGACAAGCTGATACTTGCCCAAAACTCCTCAAAAACCAGCAAACCAGACCAGACTCGGAGGCCAAGTAAGACCAGCAAACACTCTTGAGTATTACCATCACTAGCTGCGTTTCCATTACTCTTCAAATTGTGCAAATTGAAACTGCGAATTGAAAACCTACTGCTAATGGAAATGCGTCAATTTCGCAAAAACTTCCATATATCGCAAAAACGTTTTTACATGCAATTCGAGAAAGGAATATTTAGCAAAGCTGCAATGGAAATATTTTTTTTCACATTTACAGGTGACATGGCGTCATATGATCATCCTTCAATGTACTATAGCCTCCAAGAAGTGGCCACTCTAGAGTATAAGAGGCTTTCCCTGTCATTATTGCTTAGACAATTTACACTGCACACATCTGTGGCACATTACGGCACCGACACAGTCATCGGAATTGATCGGGGCCACTCTAGTCAATGCTTGAGTTTATACGAGCCGCGCCACACACGTTTCTTAAGTGGCTCTCTGCGCTGTTTCTGTAAAGATACACGCATATGCTTCCTTTGATTAAATATAGCCAAAATCCCACCAAAGTCCATGGCAATGACTTATCGTGAGAGGAAAAAAAAATACGTTTTAGTTGCATAACATCGGTTAATGGAAACACCATCATTTCGCAATACTTTTTTATCGACATTTATAAACTATCACCAAAGTTTTGCGCAAATCTGTAATGGAAATGTGCCTACTGTGCAATTATACTACCACAGTACTATTATATCTCATAGTACTTACAATCAACAACATGGAAAAAAGATACGGACAGTCAAGAAAGATTAGACTAGTACTACTAGCTCCTGAGGAAAGCAAAGCATGTATCCATGCTTTCTCCTGTTGAGCCAACAATACACAAAGATCAGAACAGAGTTATTGCTACTGTGATTTCTACCTCCACGTGTCACAGTGTCAGCTACTTCAGCCCACCATGATGAGCTGATTGCTGAATGTGAGCACAGCGCATTACTTTATGAGATTAAATGCATTGCACAGGTCTCTGGCTCCTGCTCGCTCTCTTGCTATCGAACCCATAATCATCTAAAAAGCTTTTGCTTCGCTATCTCAAAAACCCCTGCCTGAGAAAATATGCTAAAGCCTCACTAGCATTTAAATATAAAAATGTAATATGATCTAAAACAACAGCATCATAACATCAACTGCCATTTCCACCGATCTTTCATACCCCTGAATGGGCGAAACTATCAGCTAATGAAGATAACAGATTTGATTGGAATCAATAATCTCAGGCAGTGGCGTAATGTTCTAATAAGCCACTTGAGGGGGAAATGGCAGTGCTCAAATTGATTTCAGTCCTTAATTCTCTCACGCAGAGCTTCAAACCGAGAGCCAAGTGAGGACAATCTGAAAATGAGACAGGCTCCAGGATATGTCGGACTTGCTGTTTATGTCAGTACAGAAAACCGATACTCCAACTGCTTGAAAACATTCTCTGGTTTCACTGCACAATCATTTTAAATCAGTATTTTGTCTTGTTTTCCAGTAAAAAATACCTAAACTATCCTTAAAACAAGATCAATTTACTTGAAAAGCAAAATGGTGTAAGGTAATAGGACTTGTACTCAGAGAACACGTCTTGTGTTACTTTTTTTTTTCTTATCCCACAGGCTAACAATTGTTGTTTTTTTTGTAAAAAAAAAATCATTTGAGCCAAGTGGTTTCAAATGAATCTTCTAAAAAACATTTTTATTAAAGTGGTCTGATTAGCATATAGGTCAAATACAATTTTTAAAAAATGAAAGAAAATGATATTAATTAGGTACATATTTATTGTGCATCCCTAGAATCTACAGTGTGAAACACGGACAGTGTTGTCTGACTCTCAAAGAGTCTTATGAGCAGGATCTTTCTAGTGAATCAAAAGCACCCACAAATCATTATGAAAAGTTATTACATTAATAAGACCCACTTACTGGACAGCAAAGTACTTATTTCATATCCAACCTGAAATTAATCAAAATTTTCACTTTGCAGTTATGGCATATGAGACTTTGTAATATTCCACAAAAGTATTTAACAAAACATATTAACAGGACTAATAAAATCAAAATTCTGGTTACAAAGTTGCCTGATTAGCACAGGTAAAATAATTAAAAAATAAATAAATAAATGTTAAAAATTACAAAAAAGTTATATGAAAAAGTCGACTTTTACTTTTTAATATACCTTTTTATAATTTTTTTGATTAATTATTTTACATTTTTATTTTTATTGTTTTTTTTTTAAATCTTTTTTTATTTTACCTATGCTAATCATGCAACTTTGTAACTTTATTAAATATTATAATACTTTTTTGGAATATTACAAAGTATCTTATGCCATAGGCGCACAATAATTTGTTTTTATTAATTTTTATAAATCTTCTAGCGAACTTGTAGTGAAAATGCAATATTACAAAAAACAGAAAAAAAAAGGAAAAGAAAACTAATCTCCTTGTTTAGGGCCAAGACTGAACAAAAAGTGCATGATGCACTTTAATGTGAGTTACCATCTCACCAGGTAGCTGTATTTTTTATACAAAGTATTTTAGCTGGAAATTCTGCACCTATACTTTTTATAGTTAGTTCCTACTGACAGTCCAGATGGTGAGGAACGTTTCACCAAAACCAAACCTGACAATCACAGTTGAACAAGCACACTTCCCCTCAATCAGTGTCATTTAAATAACATTAGGGGGTTTGTCATTAGATGAAGACTTCCTCTGCTGTGATGTATTTTATTGGCAGGAAAATAGATGGTAATCGTTCATGAGAAAAAAAGTTACCTTAAAAATGTAAATCCTCTCATCTGCCATTCCATTACAGTGGGGGAAAACAGGAAAGAGGAACAGCGATCAATGCAATTCGGCATGATGCTCTATCAAGTAATGTGAAATATATTGGCAAGTTAGCACATCTGTGGCTTTCAAAAGTCAGCCAACTCTGTTGAAATCTATAGGAAGCGGCAGCTGAGAGAGGACAGGAAGAGAAGGTCTGCACTGCGCCCAGCAAAATTAATTACTGTCAGACATGCATGAAACACATCTCAGATGCATGACCTTGACTAGACCACAGCTGCGCACAGCTAGCTAGTCCTCTAAATGCACAAGAGTACAACCAAGGCTTCAAGCAGCGGCAAAGTGCACATGTACCTAGATCTGAAGCCCTCATGAGAGCCACATGAAACACTGGATGCTATTAACATAGGCCCTTCATCAAAAAGGTTTTCATCAAAAGCTGTTTTTGAATGCCCGTCTGATCTGGCGGAATCGTGCTCTTGTTAATCATATAACATAAAGCCCAGGCGACTGGAGGTCATGCTCCCCAGCAGAGGGCCGAGTGTACAAACGCAAACGTTGAGTAAAACAAGATCCAGGGGAAAATAACCCATGGGTGACGACAAATATGCCTCCTCACCACAATCGACTTGACGTTTAGTAGTAATCATTAGGGTTGAGAAGTGGATTCTAAAAAAAGAACTGGTTCCATTAAAAAAAGGAAAAAAACTGTAAAAGAATTTAATAATATTCATGACTTTCAGTTTCACTAGCAGTTATCGAAATAGTTATAAAAAAAACAACCTGTCGGCGCCGATAGCCTTGTGGGCAGTGTGCCGAAATACAGCGTTGTTATGCGTTTCAAGTTCAAATCCTGATTCGAGGATCTTTCCCGATCCCGCCCCCCTATCTCTCTCCCACTTCATTTCCTGTCAGTTATGATCCGTCCTATCGTTATAAAGGCGAAAATGGCACAAATAAATCTTAAAAACAAAACAAAAAAACCTTACATCACTACTGAATCTACTATTAGTAAACATTAAAATTCTTGCCAATAACGATATGATGACAATTACTAGAAGAAATTAAATTCTACACAATTTTATAACCCCCCCCGCCTCCACACTTAATTTATGCATCACAATATAATACAATATAAACAATTATTATTACTAAATTAAAATAAAGTAATATTGTTAAACATTATCAACATTAGTATAATTACTATGATTAAAATTAATATCCATTTTTTAGAAAATTTTTTTTAGATTACATTTACAATTTAAAACATTTTTTTAAGATTTATTTTTTTCTTGCATTTTTGCTTTTTATTAGGATAGGACAGATCAGAACTGTCAGGAAGCGAAATGGGAGGGGGGGGGGGGGGGGTATCAGGAAAGGTCCTTGAGTCGGGATTCAAACTTGGGACGTCTGTAGCACAAAGGTGCTATGTCGGCATGCTGCCCACACCGTTATTGGCGCCAACTATTAGTGGCTTTTAAAGATGACGGCAAAGGGTTTCTGAATGTAAATATAGGGGAAATGAGCAATTATGAATAAATATCTAATTATGAAAAAACAAAGTGATAAATAGTCAATTAAATATCTAATATTGACCAGTATGGTAAAATCTCTGATATCGTACTGATTTATTGTGCATCCCTAGAATCTAGTGTGAAACAATACAACCTTGAGTTGTTTCTTTCCAGTGAATCAAAAACACGAATTATCCCAAAAGTTAAGACTCACTTAATGAACCACAAATTATTAATTTCATATACAACTTCAAATAAACCAACCATTGTTACTGTGTTTTGTGAGACTTTTTCAAATAATCTACAAACGTACTAAAAGAATCCTATTAAGAGTACTAATAGAATCAAAACAGATCAACAATCAATACATTCTGATTACAAATCAATTCAAATTTCTGTCCAAACAACCATGTTTGAAGCAGGCAAATTCATATTGAGGTACACAGAGAAAGTCAACAGACTACAGTCCAGCATTCCACTCTCCTTCCTCCTTTTCTCTGACATTGCCATCTTAGTTAATTGTTTGCCTTAACTATCTTCCTCCTCCTCCCTACGGGCGAACACAACGCCCCATCCGACCTGTGCGATAAATAAATAAAATGCATACAAATGATTTCCCGCTCATGAAAACAGACAGCTAAATGGTTGATATATGGATTGGTAACTCTTTTATGAGGAGAATGGTGGGCTCAAAATTGAATTCCTGCATGATAAATAGCCTGCATTATCTCCCCTTTGCCCGAAGAAGCCATTGGAGCTACTTAAACAGAGTGGTGATGACACTGGAAAAATGCTCACAGATGGACACCCAGAAGGCTAAAAACATTAGCGTGGTCCACTCCATGAATAAAGCGTGCCCATCTCGGAAGGAAATTGGCCGCTCTTGGCTTATCTCCCCTCTTAAAAGCGTGGCATAGCAGCAAAATTAAGTGGCCGATACCCTGTTGCAGCGTACTTCAGGGGCAGTGCAACTCCAGACTATCAGTCATTTACATCGGAGGGCATTAATAACGGTGACGGCCGTGCGAGAGGAAAGAGGGCCGCTGCAAATGGGTTGAACTTTCCATGTTTGATTTCTATCTCTTTTGAGTGAAACAGGAAATGAAGCCAGTGGCACAAACAGAGAGAAGGACACATATCACTCATATATTGCGGATATTTACGAAAGCATCACTTTTATCCAGATAAACACCAAGCTAATGACTCTTCCAGATAATTACAGCTATTTGGGCCTTTTATAGAAAAAAAAAACACCCCCACAACCGAGTCTGGATTCCATAACCCAAATACAGTCTAGACTCTAGCAAGAGAAAAAGCAGCTAATGAGGTGTTTCAGACATAATGCTTGTACCGAGGTCATCAATTTTTCAAGTCATTTCTCGGATGTTGTTGGTTCACAGGCAAATGCTAATTTGCATGCTGAAACAGTCGGGTGGAAAGGAACATTTCAATTTACTCGTGATTTTCTAATAGTGATGCACGTACCTCTTCAAATTAGAGAGAAGCATAAAATATTATTAAAAACAACATATTTTACAACTATTTGGCCTAATTAGTTGGGAATTTAAATGTTTGAAAGTGTGGGTACATGACTTTTTAGAAGTTGTAACAGTTCAACAAAGTTTTTTTTTTCCTTTTTAATGAACTTCATGTCACTAAAATGGCTAATTTAAAATTTTATAAATTAATGCAACAAATTAATTTTATAAATAATAAAAAATGCATGAAATATAATTATATATATTTAATAACTTAATCGTTTTAACTTGATGCAGTGAAAAAACTGAGAAAAAATGCAGTTACTGTATACTTTAAATAAAAAAAAAAAACTAGCATTTGACCCTCAGTAATAGCAGAAATAATTGTTAGAATAAACAAATATAAAGTTGCCACATTGCAGCAGAGTAAACCTATGAAATAATATATCTATCTATCTATTAGGGGTGTAACGGTTCACAAAATTCACGGTTGGGTTCGATACGGGGGGGCGGGGCAATTGGTTATGTCACAATGTTGGAAAAATGTCTGTTTTAAACCATGATGCCAATGGATATCACACAAGCACGCGTTTGCACCAGGGTTTGAACACGTGCAAACTTTGCGCACGATTTATACCGGTGAACGTCTTAATCTCAGTCAATTCACTATAAGCAGAAAGTGAAAGTAAAAACTGAATGATGGAGCTTTTGGCATATGACACCGCTTTTTCTTTCAGAGACAAAGAGAGACGAATCTACTTCAATAGGCTGATAACGGTATAGCCTATAGCTGTTTTCATTTATTTCCTTTATATTTCTCTTGTGGCCCGTACATACTGAAAAAAAATAAAATAAATAAGAAATGTATTTTGTGTTAAACAGGTTGTTTTTGAATGTCGGTGCTTGAAATAAAAGCTTTTTATTTCATTGATTATTATTGATGACTGCAGTGTTAATATTTTAATTATACGACTACAGGCTAATTCATTGTAGGTAGCCTATAGCTTAATAGACCTGTTTTAAAAGACCTTTTTAAAAAACATTTTAATCGAGGAGTAAATATAGCCTAATTTAATCCTCGCAGCGTGTTAGTTATGTGGTAATTATTGCAGGGCAAATTAATTGTCGGCTACATTTAATTTAATAATAAAAGTAACTTCATAATAATAATAATAATAGGCCTAATAAAAATTCCAAACATTATTTGGAAATGCCAAATCCTTTTAAGATTGCCAATAATTTAAGTTTTTGACAATATCTCTGGCTATCGTCGATACAAGATCATCGTCTTTCGACGAACCCCAGCAAGGGGAGATTATAACTGGGTAGACAGCGCGATGCCTGTTACGTCGTTTGGGCTGCGGTGAGCGCAGTGGCACTGATATTTCACACACTTTAAGCTCTTTTATTTTCCAAACGTAATAGCATTAGTCAAACGAATTGTTCGGTTTGTAATGCGTACCGAACCGAAAGCCCCGTACCAAACGGTTCAATGCGAATACGCATATCGTTACACCCCTACTATCTATCTATCTATCTATCTACAAAAATAATAATTTCAAATGATTTTCAACAGTTGCTTTATTGAGTCCAGTGTAGGCAGACTTTAGCTGTTGCGGCCAGGTGCGTCCGGTGTAGACACCGGTGTTACTAACCTATCGAGAAGAACAAAGCAACCTCGGCGTCCGATCGCAGGCCTTCCGCTCCTTGAGTTCTCTCCAGCGCTGGAAAGCTGATCTGAGATTTACACGGGTCCTACTTCTTGCCTTATCTCTATCTTTCTGTCACTCGGCTCGACTGTTCACTGAACGCTCTCTCCTCCACATCATGAGTAGACATGCCTCTTACTGCTGATTGGCTATAAGTTTGTTTTGGTGCTCGGCTCCGACTCAATTTTCTAAAGGGTTTTTGAAAAATTACATACCCCATCTTTAAGTATGCGCCAAATACATTTACATATGTATATAGTTAATAAAATACCCTGCAATTTTACTTTCGGTATACTAAACTGGTATACTTAAAGTCTGCTGAATTGAACAATTGGAAAATTTATTTTATATTTAATGCACTTTAATTATGCGAAAGTAGTGCTGAGGTCCAGTTAAAGATATACTGAAGTATATTTGATCGTGTTAAAATGGAACTATTGCAAGCATGCTTTAGGTATACATATCTTGCATTTAAACCGATATTATTCAAAGATCATACAATCCTCATTAATGGTGACATTAAAACACATTTTAGGCTTAATATTAAGAAATGTGCATTGTGCACAAGTAGCACTCCAAATAAAGTTTAATTATCATTTTCATATCAGTAACTCTTGAGCAATATGTCAGTAACAGATTTGAACTATACTTAGTATAAAATAAATGTATTTTAAATTTCTTACTTTTTTTTACTAGGGACTCACTGATGTTCACAACATATTCAATCAACCTGCAGCATCTTTTAAAGGCATGTGATTACTGTAATAAAGAACTTTAGGGAATAGTAAACACAAATCAAAGCTTACATTCAATACCTGGCACACAGAGTTGTTGGATTTAAGACTGAAACAGACATCCAAGAGTCAAGCTTTGATTCTCTGTGTCAATTAAGGGGAAACACTTGTTCTGGTTATATAACCTTGAAATCCAAAGCAGAGCTATTGTTAAATCACTGAAAATTGCAAGTATTAACTTGACGATTTGCATTTAATAACCTCATCGTCTAAGGACATGAACAACAAAAAAAAACAGCTCCTGCAGTCTAAATAAATGAAGATTGATATAATAAAAAAAAAAAAAAACTCTTTGCTTGATGGTGGACCTTAATCAGGGCCTGGTGCGTCTATCTGCCTGTCCAGTGTGACAGACTGGTTACACTTCAAATCATCTCGAAGATTGATGTGGGAAATTGTGTCTTATTTCCCCATATGCTGAAAATAATCAGAGTAATTTCTCTCTGACGGCTGGAGCCACAATTGCATGATGAAAAGGAAAATGGATAATAAAAATCAAGCTGTCCCATTCTTGTTCTGGAAAGGGCAGGCGTGCGAGCACATGAGGCGCTGATTGCCTCCCTGTTGCATACTGTCTACCCGTGACCTTGGACCATGTGACCTCCACGTGAATGAAACCAAAGAATATTTAATAGCAAGTTTAGTGAAGATGATGAATATTACTATTCTGTTTCTGAAATGCTATAATAGCATACTGCTAACAGAATAATACTTGTTATATAATTAATACTGTATAGACTACTGTTCAAAAGTTTTTGCTCTGCATTAAATTATCAATCAATGCATCAAAACTTTACAGTAATTGCATTAATAAAAAAAAAAAAAAAAAAAAAAAAAATTGAACACCATGTCAAATAAATGCTTTTGAACTTTTTATTTAATCAAAGAAGCCTGAATCACAGTTTCCAAAAAAAAAAAAAGTAATAATAATAATTATTATTAGAAAGACTTCATGTTGGATTATGTTGAAGAATCTGAAAATTCAGTTTGCAAGCAATGAATAAATAAATAAAATACAAAATAGTTCTTTCAAATTATAATATTTAAAAAAAAAAATGTTTTACTGTATTTTTATCAAATAAATGCAGCCCAGGCAAGTATAAGTTACTTACATCAAAAACATGAAAAACGTGACATATAAATACAGTTACTTCCAGGTGATTCATCACACTGGAAATGACTAGTCAGACTGACTGCACTGCATTGTGGGATACTGTATGCTGTATTGAACACATTTTGCTGACATGTAGGTCATCCAAGTATTCTACATATTCAGAAAATGTGCATACGGTGCACAGTACATGTACTAAACAGTACAGAATTTGTAATACTCTATTCTGAACACAGCCTATAATAAATCATCTTCAGCTAAAAGCGACTTTTACATCACGTCATCAAAATACAGCATAAAATATGATGGCTATTCCTATCTAATTGGATGTGAATTACTATTAAATCAGTAAATAATACGATTCAGCTATATTCAAATAGACCTTGTTGAGCAGTGGAGGAGGCCGGGATATTTTAATAGTGAAGAGAGGTAGAGGACTCTCGAACGGGGATGCTGATGACAGAACGTCTTGTATGAATGTATACCATCATAGCATCCAGTACGCCGTGACCCTCTCAGCGGCCAGTGCATCTGGCAGGAGACACTCTATGCTTTTCATCTAATGCAATTTATCAGCCAATTCCATCCATCTTATACAAGCCCGGCACTTTAAGTCTAACGCTACTTAAGATATTGCTATAGAGCTACCACACACACACTTCAGAAGAGCCTTATGGTACGAGACTAAAATACGCCACCTGCAACTTCCTCTACCGATGAACCAAAACAAAGAAATAATGGATCTGCAGATGCACAAAGGTGGAATTAAATTAGAGCATTTCATTATATTAATAGATGATTGAGCTGAGTCAACATTTGGGTTTCTCTGTGTTTACAGCACAGCGGCTATCGTTGACATATGGATTTTTCATAAGAGCAGACGAGCAAAGACTGTTGAATGTCAGTTTGCGTAACAAATCAGTCTGTCTTAAGCAGTTAACCTTGATGAGGTCCAGAACACGGTCTGATTAGTGTTGAACAGCAAACAGGCAGTGTTTTGACCTACAAGTTACCGTAAAGATTTGACATTAACTTAGCAGAGCCGAGCATCAACCTTTAGTCTGCACACTCCTTCTGAAATGACAATAAAAAGTATTAAATCAAAGTTAAAATTATGTGTGAACCATCCATAAGGTTAAAGGGAATATTGACAAAAGCTCATTTTGCTAGATAGAAGCAACTCAACCATGTCATACTGTAGCCC
The DNA here is from genome assembly GCF_936440315.1 of Barbus barbus. Lineage (NCBI taxonomy): Eukaryota > Metazoa > Chordata > Actinopteri > Cypriniformes > Cyprinidae > Barbus > Barbus barbus. The sequence goes on from NC_136742.1 coordinate 25,387,946, forward strand.
TGATATTATCAGTCCTGCTTGATTATTTGTTTCTGTAAGGCAATATATAGTCAGAAGATGTTGGTGATGCAGAAAATGGAGAGAATCGCAGAATCCAATCACAAAAATGGAATTTAATGTTTAACTCATAAATGTCACAGAATTTGGCCAATTTTGAAAGAATAAATTAAAAGTAGGGCTGTACAATTAAGCAAATCACGATATGGACTGCTTTCTTGAATATTAAACCACAAAAAGACTATTTAAACAAAGTCTGCAGGTTCCGACGGTCTATATAAATGGAATGGCACAGTTTTGTCTAGAGCCCGACTGATATATTGTTTGCCGATATTATCGGCCAGTATGAGCCTGACGCATATATAGAATCGGCGAATATGCTGCCGATATGAATTTTTTTTTTTTTTTACAGAACAAATAACACAGATTAAATGCTTTTGAATGGTGTAATTAATAAGTTTGTCTAGCAGAACACGATCAATTGTTTGCTACTGGCGACTCACGTCATTGTAGAGATGCGCGGATGAGCTTCCACTGCTTGAAATAAATTATCCGCCACCTACCTTCACCTATATTTGATCGTCATATTACAATGATTCTAATTCTTAGTTTTATATCGGTATCTGTCTTTTTTTACTCCCTAATATCGGTATCGGCATCTGCCTCCAAAAAACCTATATCGGTCAGGCTAATTAAAGTACGAGTAACGCATGTGCCATCTCACTATATGGGAACATGAACTCATAAACTTAATCTCCAGAGCTGTTCTGAGAGTTTCTTTTAAGGAAAAGTTATTGTCTGCATGGCAATCTGTCAAAATAAAAGCTGTGTTTAAATTAAAGAAATTCTGACAGAAATACATTACTATTATACAGTAGAATACTTCTCAAAGTAATAATAGTTGTAGGATATCATAGACTGAATCAGACAATTTTTAAGATGCATGAGGACACTGAAACCTGAGAAGCTGAGATTCCAGAAAGAGAGGTTCCAAGAAACAGGATATCATAAATCTGTCCGGAGTCCTAGCTCCAACTAGCTGAAGCAACTCCTAACTTAGCAAAGCCTCTTTCATCAAACAGCTTACAACCTTGAGACAAACGAACACTTATTGATAATTCCAATTCAAGAAGGAGACTGTCAAATTTGTTGCAAATAATCAAGACTGAGGGTCAAAGAGATGGCCATCACGGGTTCCACGATTGTATTCACAAGCTTCCTTAGACTGACTTCTCCCCCACATAGAAGACAAACCAACATTCCTGTCTAAAGAACATTCCTTCGTTCTCCTTAGAACTATACAAAGACTTTATTTTCCATATGCACATAAAATCATCCTAAAAGGACATTTTTATGTTGTACCCACATATCATGTTTTAATCAAATAATATGTATGTCTTTTTAATCATTATTGAATAGCTCGAGCCTTAAAGATAAATATTGCATATTTAGTATGTATGAGCTCGAAAATCCATGATGTGAATGTTTCTTCCAATCAATTCTTTGTCAAAGGCATCATAGTCTTATTATGAAATCATGTTCAAAAAGGTATACTTGGCCAAAGCTTGTAAAATTCGGACCATGTGACTGATAACAGGCTGATTTATGAGGTGAAGAACACACCCTAGCTAAGCAAGGACAATACCTAATTGGTCAATACGTGCAGATGGGACGGTCCAGAAGCTGAGTTTAAAACCTCAGGACATCCCATTCTTTCTCTCTCTCTGTTACATCACTCTCTATCTCTCTGACTCTCGGACCCTTGTCCCTCTCACCGCGTGCGTGCCGCTCTTTGAGCATGCTCAGGCCTCATGTGCCATAATGAGAAGGAAAACAACTTAGTCTCATTACATCATTTTATTTTACTATTTTACGTTGGTTTTCTTTTCTTTCCGTGGAGTTTCGTGTGTTAATGTTAAAGCTTCGACTGCACTTCTTCAAACGTCCAGCAAGCCAACGCCCAAGAGACATCACTTCAAAGACTACTGAACTTCCAGCGAATCAGACACTTCGGGAAACCCCCCCTGTCTGCAACGAGGACACAACCCGTTACACAGGCAAAACCAGCAAACACACCTCCAGATTCTAACAGGTTCTAATTGGTGTATTTAATATAAATTTTAGCCTCATTGAGAAACTCAAAACGAGGGTTAAATAAGTGATTGATGGTTGTTCAGGTCTATTGCTGTAAACTTGGGATTTCACGTTTCATTCTCTTAAACTCATCCTTTCCTCACTCTCTCTCTTTCTGCAACGTGTGAATGTGTGAATGCTTGTGTTCATGTGTTAGATTAGTTTATGTCTTAGGTTTATATAAATAAAATCTGATTTATATTTTAAAAGAGAAGTATCTTGTGTTTTCTGCTCACAAGTTAATGCCTTAATCTGTCGATTTCGTTACTGTGCTAGTTAATAGTGTTTTCACTATATTTGGGATTTTAATATCCAGTGCAGAGTTTGTTATACGGCTCGTTCAGTGAATCGCCGTAACACTGATTCTGTTCGAATCCCTATAAAATCATAAATGATTCCCTTTGAGCTAAATTAAACTATTTGTTTAAATTACGTATTAATATTAATATTATAATGTAATTAACCCTACATTTTTTATTGGTGGAGGTTAATATTATATGTAATAACCTTACATATTGGTAGGATATGCGGGCAGATTAATCTAAATTGTGAGCATAAACCAAGTATTTAATATTTTTCTATTGCCGCGGATGAGAGACGAGACTTGTGTGTGTGCGCGTGCGCGTGAGTGACGTCAGCTGCGCGCGCCCCGCTTGAATGAATGAGAGACGCGTCTGAGCAGAGACTAGTGTGTGTGTGCGTCAGCTGCGCGCGCCCCGCTTGAATGAATGAAGTCAGCAAAAGAGCTTCTCAGACTGCAGTAAGTGAACTTAAAGTTAACATCTGAGATCGTACAATAAGGTCGAAATTGAGCGTGTTCCTCTCTTTCTGTAATGCCTTTTATTTATAGTTGAAGTGATGTCCTGCGGGTTCCAGGTCAGTCAGTATTCTCCTGAATCTCAGTCTGTTAGCAGAACGAAGCTAAACTGCAGTGATTTAAACGGGAAATAAATCAGTGGATAAAGAATAGTTTTGAGCGTGTTCCTCAATCCTATTTATCAGAGCCATTATTATTCATAGTTTGATTAGCAGTGCGTGTTCCATTGTTAAATCATCTATGACTCCCTCAGTAAACATTAGACAATAACGCTTGTCTGTTTGTGTAACTGTTCACTAAGTGAAGTTAATCTCGCTCAACACTGCGTGTGTCCGGGAGATTTTAATGGGAGTTTTAAAAGCTTTATCAAGTAAAGTTTAACTTTGAACCAACAGCGAAGAAAACCTGTTGTGTTTATGCACGGCTTCTGATACAGTACTGTTTCCCCTGCAGCACCAAGCTGCTATTTTAATAAGTTTAACTCTGAACGAACTGAGAGTTTAAGCGCCACATCGCAGAACAACTAAAAGCGGTGTTGTTTATTTGTACAGTGTTGAAATGCGCTGACATTTCATGTAACATGCTTAACTGTACTGGCAAAGCAACGTTTGTTTTGGTTTCCACAGTTACGATCGTGACACGGAAGTCTTAACCTACTTCCGGAGCAACTTTGTACTGCGCACGCGCAGCACATCGATGCTGATGTAAACAAACTCGATGCTGTTGCTAAGCTAACGAAACGGTTGTTTACCTGGTACAAGTCTATGCTAAAGATTAGCCTCAAAGGTTAGCAGTTAGCATTAACCTCCAGTGGTTTAATACAGTGTGTGTTTGGAAAGCTAAAGTGATTTAACCCTTTAAACACCTCTCAACTAATAGACTTGTTGGTCTTTCTATTTCTTATTTCTCTAAATTCTCACTTCTTACCACTTATTTGCATTTTACTAGAAAGGGAAATACTAGTTCACAATTATTAATTGTGCCAAATTCAAAAATTTAATTAAAACCTTAAATTTATTTTGAATCATTCAAATTTCCCTCAGATCATTTCATATGATCAATACTTCTATTATTCTCTTCTGGGCCTAATCATTTTAGATACAAATAAGTCTTGAACTTGGAAAGTTTAAGTAAACTTATTCTATCTAATTGATTTATTACCCATATTAATAGATTCTATTCAGACTTATACTCACTCATTACTTTATTGCGTTTTATTCCCTCGTTCTTCCTGTTGTGGCTATACACTTAGCCACTATTTTCTATTTTTATTTACTGATTTTCTCCTTTATTTAATTTCAATTTCACTTTGTCTCACCTGAGCCTTAATAGGAGACAGTGTTATCCCTCACTACGAGTTCAAATAAATTTAAGAGACAAATCTCTTACACCCAAAATTTTATTTTTGTTGATTGGTTGTGGAGCAACTGACAACAACTCGTAGTCGGCATAACTGCTTGCTAGTGGACACCATCCACTCGATTTACGGTCTCTTTCTCTTCTCTCCTGTTCTCTCCTGCTTGCTTTCATCTTCACTTTTCACATTTGTGGGGACCTGTAAGAACCATCAATCAATTCTAAGTGAATGAGATACACAATCTTGTCAAAAGACTAATCATCTTTCCGAATTTGATTGTAATCGTTCTTCCTAACCTCCCTACATTAAAAACGCAATCAAAATTTTAACATCTCATACAACACTGAGATCAATTTTAATAGAGAAGTTTTGAGCAACCGTTGCCTTCGCAGCCTCCCTGGTGAGCGATCCAACTGTAAGGTGTACGTTGTCAATCCTGTCAGACTAAAAAGAGATATCAGAATTATTATTATATTCATCTGTCGAGAACAGAGATTTAATAATATTGTTTGCCTTCTTGATAACATTTAATTGAAATAAATTTTTAATAAATAATTTCTCATTTGAAAAAAAAAAGGGAATTGTTTATTTTAATTGAATTTGCTTTTCACCTGTTTTCTCTCTTTCCCCTCTTCCTCATTAGAGTGACGAAGTCTTCACATCTTTAGTCTACCACCTAGACACTGCGACCAACACAGTCATCACCACCACACTACATTAGTGGTTCAAAATCACTGACACAACACGTAGTTGTCACCACACATAGGCTTTTACTCCACACAGATCTGTGTCAGTCTCTCTTCTCCCGAGCGTGCCAACATGCCGCAGACTGCAAACCCCTTTGCACAAGGGGAAGATGGGAACACTTGGCTGAGAGCCACGACAGACAGCCTCACCCCCAAGACCCTTGAACTGTTATTATTTCTAATAATAATCCTAATCCTGAGAAGATTCCTGACACAAGATTCAAGCCAGAACAACAACCACGAGGAGCTAGTCAAAATCTCCAGCTCTCTAAGCTATGCCTTCACAACCCAGCTGAAACTGAGTGACAAGCACGTCACCCACCTTCAAGAGGAGCTGACACATGCTCAACGCCGCATAGACAAGCTGGAAGTGAAAGTTCAAGATCATCTCAAAGCACCCAACGAAAGGGAGCAGGAATCAACGGAACAAGTTAAGGAGCTCCAAGCAGCCCTGACAGCAGCTCAGCTCGACCAACAACATGCAAAGGCTGCCCAGAAAGACCTGGTAAACAGACTCCAGTATGCTGAACAGCTCCTAGAGAAAGCCAAGCATGACATCAGCGACAAGAATGCTGAAATCAGTGCCTTGAAAGACCACCTTGAAAGGTACAGTTCTGAAATAGACACTCTGACCCAACAACTAGACGATACCAACGATCAGCTCTACATGGTCAGAAAAGAACTTAAACATGCTGATGAGCAGAAACAAGAGCCAAGACGAGAGAAACAGCTCTCAGCCTCACCTCTGCTGAGCAGAGCAGAGTCCCACATCCAAGAACTGGTATACAGCGAAAGAAGCGAAGAGCCACAACCCAAAACCTCACCTGCCTTCGCCACAGAACCCTTTCCTGTCAACGAAAGTAAACCTCCCATCCAAGCAGACCTCGGAGCTGCACATGGGATGACCATCAAAGACCTCGACAAGCTGTCTAAAAACATCAGCAAGTTCGACCCGAACTCCACAGAGGGCCACACCATCCAGGCCCATCTTCAAGATATCGACTTCTATCTGGAAATGAGACCTCATGTGACTGACAGAGACAGGTTGTACCTCCTTAGAGCCACGTCCAGTTCCGAGGTACGAAACTTTCTAGATCGACAGCCCAGTCGAACGAAGTCAGACTACCAGCTACTTCGTGAAGTCCTGATTAAAGAGTTTACCGACTCTGAATCTGAACATGGACTTTTAACTGCCTTAGAAACCAAACAAGGTCGACAAGAGGCTCCACAAGCTTACTACAACCGACTCCGACAAGCCTACTTCGGTGCACACAACGAACCTGACCTTGAAGAGGATGTGAACTTCAAAAGCCTCTTCCTAAGAAATCTGCACCCTGGAGTCAGCCACCATCTAGGCGTCATGGCCTGTCCAGGCTCCATGACCATCCAACAGTTGCGTGACCTAACACAGAAGGCCTACAACAAGCAGAAGATGGCCTCAAAGAAAGGTAACACAACCTCCACTCTCTTGAACTCTGTCAACAAAGACTCAAGCTTTGCACTGGACGACACCCAGTTGCATCACAACACCAGAGTCCTCCATCAAGAGCACAGAGAACGTGACCCCCATGTCCACGACAGCTATCAGCCCAACCGCTGGAAAAATCCATGGGACCAGCCACGCTTCTCAAGAAACCACAACAACTGGAAACCTAACCAGACATCCAAAGGTAATCGCCGGACTCATCCAAGAGCGACTCGTGTGGGTAAGCAACAACGAAACCCACCTCAGCACCACTCAGACATGCACAGCGCTGAGTATGCACAAGAGCAAGACAGCTTACCATCAGAAGACATGGAACAAGTCATGAAACAACTGAAAGAGTTCCTTCAAGATAAGCTGAACATGGATGACTACAAAATTGAGTCATGCTCGCTGTGACCAGCGACAGAACGGAAGGCCGGTGATCACATGGTACAACACCATATCAGAGATGACAAGCACCTGTTCAACAACCACCCAGAATGAACAAGTCTCTCACGGCCAACCACTGATGAAAACTGAGGTACCAGAGAACATCACCTCAGTCACCCATCACTCACTAGCAAACTGCTAAATGAACTAAAACTTCAAGAACCACATTCACGTCTGTGCAACAGCAACCACCAAAGCACAGAAGGTCAGAACGTCTGCCACATCCAGAAGGCAGCACAAGAGGAATGCAACATAGGAGACGAAGTTTGCATCCCAGCTTCACACAGCCATGCCAAACTACCTCTGACTGTCTGCTTAAGAACTTCCTGCCTTGCTGGACTGACCCCCATTAGATCATGGACACGCCCTCATCCACGCCAAGGATGCAGAGAGCCAGTCTTCACTGACATACCAGAAAAGGGGGAAGACAACACAGACTGAAACAGATCTGACCACACCTACACTACACCACTAACACACATAACATTACCTATACCCAGAGGTAACCACATCTACTGATAACACATTCCACAAACATATTCTTCTCACAAGTAGAATATACCAATTGGAGCATAACAAAGTTACATACACCACCATGAAGAAACATGCAGCTATCCTCACAATAGGTAGAACACCTGACACTAAGTTAAGGTACATTACTTCCTAGCTGCACATGACATCCTAGCTCAACATAAGTTGCAAACCACTCTAGGAAAACCCACAGCAGCTTTGTTTTGTTTTGTTCTTCTTTCACCTATACTTTTCCTTCCCCTCTTTCTTTAGTAGGTGAAACACCTAGACACCCTGCAAGGGTCAAAGGTCTGATATTAGGATTGACTCGTCACACCTAATATCCGCAAGCCACTCTAAACTGAATGGAAGCCAGAGAGCTCCATGCACGATAGGTCAATTCATTTTACCACAAATGATGCCACCAGAAACTAAAGGTGAACATTCATAAGTTAAGACAACTTAGAAGGAACAAACAAATTTAAATCACAAAACTTGATCGAAGAATCAAAGTATTAAACCGAATTAGAACAACAATTTCCAAATTGAATTGTTCAATTTACTAAACCATACTGACTAATTGAATATAACCGTCTGTACCTCAAATAACCTGAGGACCTGCACCAATACAGTAACTGTTATGGAGGTGTTGTCTTGTTGTTTGCTGTGTTCTTGTCTGCTTCTTCTGCCTTTGTGTTTCCAGCGCTCGACGACGTCTTCAACTAAACACCTCGCCGATCGAAAGGGGGAGATGTAGGATATCATAGACTGAATCAGACAATTTTTAAGATGCATGAGGACACTGAAACCTGAGAAGCTGAGATTCCAGAAAGAGAGGTTCCAAGAAACAGGATATCATAAATCTGTCCGGAGTCCTAGCTCCAACTAGCTGAAGCAACTCCTAACTTAGCAAAGCCTCTTTCATCAAACAGCTTACAACCTTGAGACAAACGAACACTTATTGATAATTCCAATTCAAGAAGGAGACTGTCAAATTTGTTGCAAATAATCAAGACTGAGGGTCAAAGAGATGGCCATCACGGGTTCCACGATTGTATTCACAAGCTTCCTTAGACTGACTTCTCCCCCACATAGAAGACAAACCAACATTCCTGTCTAAAGAACATTCCTTCGTTCTCCTTAGAACTATACAAAGACTTTATTTTCCATATGCACATAAAATCATCCTAAAAGGACATTTTTATGTTGTACCCACATATCATGTTTTAATCAAATAATATGTATGTCTTTTTAATCATTATTGAATAGCTCGAGCCTTAAAGATAAATATTGCATATTTAGTATGTATGAGCTCGAAAATCCATGATGTGAATGTTTCTTCCAATCAATTCTTTGTCAAAGGCATCATAGTCTTATTATGAAATCATGTTCAAAAAGGTATACTTGGCCAAAGCTTGTAAAATTCGGACCATGTGACTGATAACAGGCTGATTTATGAGGTGAAGAACACACCCTAGCTAAGCAAGGACAATACCTAATTGGTCAATACGTGCAGATGGGACGGTCCAGAAGCTGAGTTTAAAACCTCAGGACATCCCATTCTTTCTCTCTCTCTGTTACATCACTCTCTATCTCTCTGACTCTCGGACCCTTGTCCCTCTCACCGCGTGCGTGCCGCTCTTTGAGCATGCTCAGGCCTCATGTGCCATAATGAGAAGGAAAACAACTTAGTCTCATTACATCATTTTATTTTACTATTTTACGTTGGTTTTCTTTTCTTTCCGTGGAGTTTCGTGTGTTAATGTTAAAGCTTCGACTGCACTTCTTCAAACGTCCAGCAAGCCAACGCCCAAGAGACATCACTTCAAAGACTACTGAACTTCCAGCGAATCAGACACTTCGGGAAACCCCCCCTGTCTGCAACGAGGACACAACCCGTTACACAGGCAAAACCAGCAAACACACCTCCAGATTCTAACAGGTTCTAATTGGTGTATTTAATATAAATTTTAGCCTCATTGAGAAACTCAAAACGAGGGTTAAATAAGTGATTGATGGTTGTTCAGGTCTATTGCTGTAAACTTGGGATTTCACGTTTCATTCTCTTAAACTCATCCTTTCCTCACTCTCTCTCTTTCTGCAACGTGTGAATGTGTGAATGCTTGTGTTCATGTGTTAGATTAGTTTATGTCTTAGGTTTATATAAATAAAATCTGATTTATATTTTAAAAGAGAAGTATCTTGTGTTTTCTGCTCACAAGTTAATGCCTTAATCTGTCGATTTCGTTACTGTGCTAGTTAATAGTGTTTTCACTATATTTGGGATTTTAATATCCAGTGCAGAGTTTGTTATACGGCTCGTTCAGTGAATCGCCGTAACACTGATTCTGTTCGAATCCCTATAAAATCATAAATGATTCCCTTTGAGCTAAATTAAACTATTTGTTTAAATTACGTATTAATATTAATATTATAATGTAATTAACCCTACATTTTTTATTGGTGGAGGTTAATATTATATGTAATAACCTTACATAGTAATATAATAATAATTACTAATAGTAATACATAAATGAAAATGGAATTTGGGAAAAACAAACTGTAAAAATGAACTGCAATTCAGCTCAAATAATAATACATTTGAAAAAATTATGCATTTGACTCATGAATATTAACTGCATGATGTTTGCCAGTATCTGTTTTTCTGACAGGCAGATGAGCGGGTGATAACCAGAGTAGAATAACAACTTATTTGTTCACTCATTCAGTGCACTGCATTTGCAACTGGCAAATTTTTGTAAAGCAAAATAAAATGATTACTTAAAATGTGGGGGAGAAATACTTAGAGAATTCTTAGAACTTGTCCACTCCAGTTATCATGGTTGCTACAACCCTGCACGGTTTGGAGAATCTGTTGGGAAGAGACCTACTAAAATTTGCAACACTACAAAAATAACTACATTTATTGTAGCAGTAGCATGACAACAGCTCTAGGCTTTTCATGACAAGCTACTTTTTTCAATATAATGTTAAGCTGCTACATTGTTTCTAGTGTCACTCATTTGAGTCCCATACTCATTTTGATGAATCATTTATTGTTAATGTTTTCAACACTGATAATAGTAAGAAATGTTTTTGAGAACTAAATCAGCATATTAGAATGATTTCTGAAGGATCATGTGACACTGAAGACTGGAGTAAAGATGCTGAAAATTCACCTTTGCCATCACAGGAATAAATTACATTTTAAAATATGTTAGAACAGAAAAAAAAAACTTATTTGAATATGCAATTCAATTTTTATTTAGTAATTTACAGTATATTATCTATTTTTTTTGTTTTGTTTATGTCTTGTCTTGTAACCTCTTTAAAACTAGCTGGACTGCAGTTTAGCTACTTTCAATTCTGAGGAGTTTACAGCTTGGCAAAGTACAGTTTCAGAGCAACACTGATCTGTACAGTAGTGAAATGCAGACATAACTAATTTTAATAAACACAGATGACAAAAAAAACTCACATAAGTCTTTGCACTCAGTATACCTTTCAAGTAGAGATGGTCTCGCTTACAAAGTCCCTCTTTTACTTGCTCACTCTCTCTGGCACACACACACACACACACGGTAATAAAGCAAGTGAGAGATAAATTGTGCAGAGAGATAACAGATCAATCAGTCCTGAAGGCTTGACAGCAAGGGACAGTTTGTCTTATTTCCAGCCACCCTCAAGCAGTCAAGTGCTATCAACTCCTGAGCTGTGCTGAGCTTATCCTGGCTGCTCAGAGCTCTTGCTCTTTCTCTCTGATTGTCTCACGCTCCAAGCCTGTCTCAATCTCCCTCATCTACAGTTTCCATCTCCTTTGCCTGGCCTCTCATTTGTACACACATTTCCTCTCTACCAACTTATTCCCTCTTTCCGCCACTTCAGTTTGACCCCCAATCTTCTTAATCTTCTTCGCTCTTGTTCTACCTGCATCACTTCGTCTCTCTCTCTCTCTTTCTCTCTCTCTCCAATCATCACTTTCTCTAACACAAAGCTCCTCAAACTGTACACTTAATATTAATTATTTAAAAAAATGTATATATATATACACACACACACACACACACACACTAGGTGGTACTTGGATGCTCTGACTCAGTCGAAGGTGGTACTTGGCCTGAAAAGTCCGAGAACCACTGCTTTTACACATCAGCCAATATATTTTGCAGCCTGTCACCTTTCATTCCGGGCTGATCTTGTTTACCTGCCAGGGCCTGAGTGATCTATATCTGGGAAGTGTTAAGTGAGCCTGTGAGGTTCTGCAGACTGACCTGAGTTCAGAAGGTCTCTGTGTTCAGCATGTTTGCTTTATACTCATGAATGTCACAGACCCATGGCAAAGCTGCTCTGCTTCACACATGGTACCTACATGGTCAGAGAGTCTATATATTTGAGCATTAAAAGCAAATATTTTTTGAGGAAAAAATGGTTATTTTAACATACAATCCACCACTTAAATATTATTTAGTTTAATTTACCTTACAGAGATTTAGCTTATAAGATTTTTTTAAAATGTTTTTGAATTAAGTCACCAACACTGTATTTATTTGATAAAAAAACCCACTGTAAAAACAGTAATATGGTGAAATATTACTACAATTTAAAATGACTGTTTTCTATTTTACTATATTTTAAAATGTAATTTATTCCTGTGGTTTATTGCAGTCTTCAGTGTCACGCAATCCTTCAGAAATCATTCTAATATGCTGATTCTCTGCTCAATAAATATTTATTATTATTATAAATGTTAACAGTTGTGTTGTTTAATATTTTTGTGGAAATTGTGATTCTTTGAGTTTAATTGAAATAGAAATCATTTATCCCAATATAAATGTCTTTACTGTCACATTTGATCAACTTAATGCATCCTTATTTAATAAAAGTATTAATTTCTTTTAAAAACAGCAAATTAAAATATTTCTGATTAATCTAGTTTTGCTGCTTAGTTTCAGATTGGGGGACTGGAAAGGGAGATTTGCACTGTGAATGTCAGAATATTTTTTACATGGTTTCCAGGCTGTCATTTAAGGAAAGACTGAAAAAAATACGACAAAATTGCTATCTGTTTTTCTTTTTTCTGAAATGTCTGGAAGCACTCTTTGCTGATAAAAAAGTCTTGCACAGTCCCCCAGTGAGTCGCTGTTCTAAATGCAACCTGCATTCATGAGTCCTTGTGGTCTTTTAATCGTGTACTCTAAATGCATGATAATTTTCCTCCATTAACAGTTTTCTGACAGTCTGACACCAGTCACGACCTATAAAATGCAGCGAACGCTGGCGTCCGTAGGCCGTCTAGTAATGAATGTGTCAGAAATTTTACCACTTAATTACCAGTCACGAAAGACCGGAGGATGTGCTATTGCCAATGAACCTGTTTTTGGGCTGCTTAGCAGAGACGTGTACAGATTGCAGAGCGAAACACTAATGATAATTCACAAGGCAAATGGGATTTTGTCTGGCAAGGAAGGCTCAAGAGAATAGAAGACTAATCAACCTTTATTTCATCCTGTATAAAATTATATATATAAAACCAGTCTCACCATTAAACAACTTCAAATGGTCAATGAACTGATTAAACCTTCAAGCAGCAGCTGTGACCTTTCATTTCGTAGGTCAAGCAATTAAATAAATTAAACAGGAAGACAATATTGACCTGCTTCTGTCAAGCCCTCCAATGAGGGTCATCGGCCTCATTCTCATTTTCCACTATTACTCACGTCCATGTGACATCGTCCAGGGTCAGCACATATTTCACATAAGTGAAGACTCTATTAATGTCAAGCCTTAAAAAATGATGATCGATAATCTACAAGTGCGTCCTTAAGAAAATGTTGAGTGATGCTACATTACACAATGACCATTTAAGGTTTGTGGGCAGAATCCAATTGAAAAATTATGTTAGTGGCATAGTACACACAAAAATACAATTCTGTCATCATTTACTCATCCTTATGTCATTACAAATCTGCACGGCTTTCTTTCTTGTGTAGAGGATGTTGCCCATACAATGAAAGTCTATGGAGTCCAACGTTGCTTGGATTTAACAATCGAAATATCATCTTTTGTGTTTATACAGGTTTGGATCAACATGAAGGTGAGCAAATGATGACAGAATTTTTATGTTTGGATGAGCTATCCATTTAATGTCAGTAAACACAACATTAATCAGACTATTTTTCCAGGTTCCACACTAGCCTATACACTGCATTAGTTTAGATTATAAAATAGATAAATACCAGAGAATTATGTTAAACACAGTAAACAAACACAGCATTATACGCATTCTCATCAAGCAAGCCAGAAACATCTCGGATAATCACAAAAATAGCTCAAGTTCAAGGCTCTGTTTGAAATACTTAGTCAGTCCTTAGAATAGTCCTTGGCCAAAAACCTTGTATTCACCCCAAAGTGCATCAACCCACCAACAGCACTACAACAAATATGAGCAACAGGTTTTGATGCCATACTCTAGGACTTCTTCTTCTTTTTATTTTTTTTAACAAATTACACATAAATAAAAATAAATTGACTTTGGATGACTGTGTAATCTAAAGTTAGCCTAATTAGCATAAAATGCATATTTGATCTTGAAATAATGACAATCTAAATACTAGTGCCTTGCTCAACTGGAATGCAGATGGTTTGCAAATAACAGTGTTTTGTGTTGAATGTGGCACAACTGTTAAGTGAAATCAACTCAGGAGACTATCAACCTTCCACTGGAACATCTAATGCACAGAAGAGTACAATATTTTCTTTCTAACTTACAAGTATAGTATTATAAAAGCCACATTACATAATAACAGAAAATTCAAATACAATGACACCTACAAAACATCACTCACAATGACATGCTCTGGAAACTATGACTGCTTTCCACAAAAGGTACAATTTCTTTTTTTCTGCACAGTAATTTTCTCAGAAGTGAGGTGAAACACCCAAAGCATCATGGGAAATTCATTATTCTCTCTCACAAACTCTTAAACCCTGAGAAGGTGATGTATGTATGTCCATTTTTCAGCTCAGTGGCGACAGCTGTATCTGATGACAGGGATGTATACGTCTAATCCTCAACAAACTGGGACAGAATGAGAGTGCGACACTGATGAGTGAGTCCAACCCTGCATTCACCACTAGAGTCATGTCTTCTGCTTCACACAACACACTGCTATCACTGTCACTCCAGCTGAATCTCCCCACCAACCCTAAAAAATAAAAGTGATATGTGATTACCAAAAAACTTTTACAGCATCAAAGTGTCCATGCCAACCATGCCATCTCTGATCCAGCACTGGGCTCAAGGTATGACCAAAAATACGATAGATAGATAGATAGATAGATAGATAGATAGATAGATAGATAGATAGATAGATAGATAGATAGATAGATAGATAGATAGATAGATAGATAGATAGATAGATAGATAGATAGATAGATAGATAGAATGACGGAGACAAACAGATGGACAGAATGATACATGGTTAGAACAACAGATAGAATTATAGATACAGACAGACAGAATGATAGACAGAATGGATAGAATGATAGAAAGTCCATTAGAACGACAGAACAACAGTACAGTGTGTCAGAATGACAGAAAAACTGAACAGTCTCTAAAACATACTTTTAATTCTAATTTCTCAAATTCTAATTCAACTTCTTAGCAGCAAATGACTACACTTCTCCCACACGGAAACTTTTAGACAGGTTTTAATACACCACTAGTGAAGTTCTAGGCTATTAGCAAGTTGAGATCTCAATTTAGACAGCGTCAGCGGGACACACAAAACAATAATAGCAGCTGACATGCCTGACCTTTCCTATTAAAAGAGCCTAGCTGTTTAATACCGGCTGCCTCCACATCTCATTAGCCAGCTCAGCACCTTGCTCTGTGACTGAACCCAACTTCAGCAGCCACTCGTTAATTAATTTCTGCCCATTATACACTTTTCTGGCTCTCGTTTCTGGGGTGTGCGCATACACATGAGTGCATATATATATATATATATATATATATATATATATATATATATACACATCTGTGTGCACAGCAATTTTTTCTTATTTTACAAACCTGTTTTTCTCCCTCAGTCTCTCTTTCTCACACATATGCTCAACAAAATGCCTGTGTGTGTATGAGTGATTATACAGGCTTATGTTGTTCCTTATGACACCTTGGCAGAAAATGAGGGGAATTATTTTTGTATATATGCAAAGAAATGCAAATGTGCAAACATACTTTTAAGACACATAAATAAAACAAATTCACACTACCAGAAAACCTTAGCCTCTATTGTCACAAAAACATCAAGAACACATATTATACAGTAACAATATATTGCATTGACTTTTGAATTTTAATTTGAATTTATTAAGGGAAAGCCCCTTGAGATGCTCCATCTCATTTTTTCATTGTTTCAAAAAATATGCTATTTGTAATAAATGCTGTTCTTTTGACCTTTCTATTCATCAAAATAATCTTGAAAAAAGTAGCATTACCTACATAAAAATATAATAATTAGACATGTTTCTTGAGCACCAAATCACATTAGAAAAATTTCTGAAAGATCATGTGACACTGAAGACTTGAGTAATGGCTCAAATCTACTAAAACAAAAACATTTATTTTAAACTTTTATAATATTTAACAATATTACAATTTTACTGTATTTTTGTTCAAATAAATGCAGCATTGTTGAGCACATTAGACATCTAAAAAAATAAAAAATATGTATTGTGTATATTGTTTTCATCTCACATATATCAAGAATAAATTATGATGTGACCCTTTTAAATGCATAAAATTTTATTCCTAACACACAGTGTTGCCTTTTATCGGTTGCATGGGCAGTTTAACTTCCCGTCACGGGAGAAAAAGTTCAATCCCAATAAATCTGAGTGTAAAATGACATGGCATGGCATTTTAAGTTCTTCACCCGCCGTTTTTTTACTTTAAAATGAAAAAGGCTGTTTCTTTGAAATCCTCACTCTACAGAAGCTTTCTCAGGGGGCGACAGACAAGCATCATAAGCACTAGGAAATCCATCATTCCTGACCACTTCCCCCAGTCCCACAAGGTCACGCCGTTGAAACAGGCAGTCTGACGCTGGCTCTGTCACCTCCAATGCAATCAGAACCTCCCCACAGCGGCGCATGGCTCACAGGTTTCAAGGAAATTATATTTATGAGTCGTAGACAGCGATCACTTTTCCACTGGGTACTACTGACACCCAGAACAATGCCACCAACATGCAGGCAGGCCGACTCATGATCATTGTTTGTTTGAGATTTTCTAAGATTTTCTAAGATGGGCTGTTTTGGGTATTGAGAAGAGACGTCCCCAAACGACCTAACAAATGAAGGAGGAGGAAGAAAAAATGGGTCAAAGCAAACATTTCCAACTGGAAAACAGTATGTGTGTGCGTGCGTTTGGTTATAGTGCTGCTATAGTGTTAAATTACTCCCAGCAGAGCTCGAAAGTGCAAGCATTTCAATTGTATTCTAACTGAGATCAGAATTGAAATTCTCAAAACTACCTGTTCAATCTTCACATCCTTGTGTCACTTGTGCACATCAAAAAAGCAGTTTCTCATTTCTTTGAACAAGTTGCAAATGCTTTGGTACATCCATGCAAATGATTATGTACAATTCTCTGCTGTTTCCTACATTATCAATTGCTTATGTCATGTTGCTCAAAATGTATTATATAGATCTCTGTGCTATCGTCTTACCCTCAGAACATCTAGTCATTAGTTCATCCTATAAGTCATTAAATGCAAAATGGTTGATCTAGTTGTCATAAACTGTCAAGCATATTTTCTACACATCTCTATTAGACTTTTTGTAAATTTGCCATGAATTGTGCAAGTGAATCTTGACTCTCACTAAATGAAGAGAATATAGATCAACCAATTATAAACCAATTCTCTGAAATAGCTCAAAGGTGCATTTCATGACCCTTCAATTGGAAAGCATATATAGACAGAGGACAACACAAAATTTACGAAAACGATCAGGGACAACAGCCGAGAGGATGAAGAGGAGTATATGCATGGAAGTGTACAGAGGCAAAACAGAGGAAGTGGAAGAAGAGGCCAAGGACAGAGGTGCATATCAGATGAAATAATGTTGTCAATCATGGCCTTGCAATGGCTGAAGGGTGCAGCTAAAAATTGGGAGATCAACCATATCCTCAATAATTCAAACATTTTGAAACAGTCTCTTTCAATCAATATCCCACATACAGTAATGTGTAAATTTGTACTTTTGAAAAGAAATATGGCATACATAAGAAGTGCAGCCTTCTGCATTTCAGTACAGTAACTGTCATCCAAACTGTTGCCATAGTTTACATCAGAACATCCCTCCAGAGTACACTGTTATACCGACAACATGAAAAAGCAATTTGACTGTCTTATGTCACAATGACACAAGGACTTGTCATTCTGATGGCACTGACATGTTCATTGGCACAGATATTTATTTTTGAGAGATGAACTAAGTATTTTGAGCAAGAGACTGGCTTTTGCAGGTAATCCATGGTGTTTTGCTATTTGTACGAGTTGTGTTGAGAAATGCACTTACTGTTTTGCAAATGTCAAGAATGATTCGAGAAATGTACCAAAGCGACTGAGTAAAAAATGTAAAATATAAATATGTATTTCACATTTTTTTTTATCTTAGAAATTTCATAATTAATAAAAACAATATTCTGAAGCCAAAATATTTCAAAATTGAAATATTTTAAAAAGTG
Organism: Barbus barbus; assembly: GCF_936440315.1. NCBI lineage: Eukaryota > Metazoa > Chordata > Actinopteri > Cypriniformes > Cyprinidae > Barbus > Barbus barbus. The sequence goes on from NC_136742.1 coordinate 25,406,174, forward strand.
TACTTTTTGTATTAAAATTAGCCAATCCATTTTACCTGTAAACATCTCCTTGTACCCGCTTAAGGAAAAACAAACTACTTGATACATTTTTATTGTGACCATAAAGTTATTTATGCTCACCTACATTTTTCAAAATAGGAGCATACATGCTCCTCGGGAAAATATAAAAGTAAGCATCAAACCTTGTCCGGAGGAAAAAAGTTATTATTATCTATAGCTCAGGGGAGTTAATGAAGACAGAATATTCCCATTGAAAAACACATTTTAAACCAACCTAAGCTAGCTTGACTGGGAAACCAGCTGTACAACAGCTTAAACAAGCTAAAACCATTTTAAAACAGCTTAGGCTGGTTTAAACAGTTTTTGCAACACGGATGTTAGATTACTAGGGAAGAAAAATCAGAAGGACTTGAGTAAAAGTCTCCTTTTAATGAAACAACTGAGATATTAAAGAAATCATAATGCTATCTTAGAGGCATATGTATGCAATCAGCAGAAGCAACCCTACTGTGAGGTTAGCCATGACTGGATTCCTTAATGTTTTAAATGAGTGCTAAATGGTATATCTTTAAAATACAGGCTAGCTCAGCACCCTGGGGTGTAGCCATAGCGTTTGAAAATCTAAGCACACCTCCTACCAAGCGTAGCAGCAGTCATGATGGCTGAAAACAATAATTAAAGGACAGACTACTGTATGAGGAGTGACTCTCGGCATGGCTAACTAGCTAAGCTGTTGACACTAGTCGACCAACATGGCCTGTTTGATTAAAGTTGGTTGACCAAAGAATTCCAGCTTATGCTAGTTAGTAATAAAACAGTCTGAACTCCACACAGCACTCCAGCTTCCCTTGAGGACTGCAGGGATGTGTTTCCAGTCATTAAGGGAAGTCAAAAGCAATAACAATCAATTTGTCAGTTCCACTTTTCAAAGCAAGCCCAATGACAGCAGATCAGCAAAACCTCATTTTAATTTATCTGGTAAAAAGTGTGTCTAATACAGCTAATATATTCCATAAAGGCCTCTCTTCCTGTGCTCTAAGAATGTAATTACATTTCCACACTGTAATATGAAGCCATTGGCAATGGCCTGAGGCACATTAAAACATGTGATCTGCCACCGTGTGCCCTGGCTAACAATGTCGTCAGTCTCCATAACCTGCTTCTATCAAAACCACCTCATGTGGACACCACACATCTGCTCCTCTCACTCTAATAGCCTTGATGGAACCCTATAGATTCCTTTAATTTAATAGATTTAATAGATTCCACTGGATTTCAGAGCCCTATAGAGCCAATTACCGTGGCTATCTTTGTGGCTATAATGTCACCTAAAATGTGGACATGGGATTGAATTTGTCACTATCATGAGACTTACAGGTGAATTTCTTTGAAAAAGGACACTAGATCCACAATGCCATGTGCAGTATGAAAGGCATTTAAATTTGGGACAAATTCAAAATTTAAGAATTAACACACTTTCAGTTTATGAGCTGGAAGCCACACCCAGTATGTTAAATAAGAATTGGACAAGAATTAGAATCACAAAAAATCCATAACTATATATAATGCTATGTTAAATGTTATGTATTACATTTTTAAGAAAACTATAAAAATAAAATAATCAATTATTCTCTCTCTCTCTCTCTCTCTCTCTCTCTCTCTCTCTCTCTCTCTCTCTCTCTCTCTCTCTCTCTCTCTCTCTCTCTCTCTCAATTCAATTCAATATGTGCTTTATTGGCATGACAATTGTTACAATGTATTGCCAAAGCATAGTGTTTACATTAAATATAGAACAAGTATGTAAAAAAAAAAAAAAAAAAAAAAATTTAAATAAAAAAAAAAAAAAAAATACATGCATGTGTAGATATAATTAAACAAAATAGAACAAATCAATTCTAGAATTCTGTGAACAGTTTAAAAGTGTGTGTGTGAGTGTGTGTGTGTGGGCGCATCACTGATTTGTTGACTCCTCCCTCTTTTTGTGACAGGCATCAATGTATCTTGCTGCTAGTGAGATACAATCTTGTTTTTCACCTAATAAATACTGAAGTTGTGTTTTCTTGTTTAACATTTTGAAGTCAGGGTAAAGTGTTTCAAATTCTGGATAAAATGCCTCTCTAATGTGTTGATAGTTAGGACAGCTGGTGAGGAAGTGTTGCTCTGTCTCCACTTCTCCATGAGTACAGTATGGACAGATGCGGCTCTCTCTGGGCAGCCAGTGCTGTCGATATCTGCCCGTCTCTATAGTCAGAGTATGACCGCTCAGTCTGTACCTCGTCATCTGTCTTCTTAGTTTACAGTCTTTCACTGTACTCAGATATTCTGCAGTTGTGTAATCTCTATTTAGGGCCAAATAACATTCAAGTTTACTTTGTTTTTCTGTTGTTTCTTTCCAATAGGTTAGATAATTTTCTTTTTGTTCTTTTATAATTTGGTTGGGCCAAATGTTGTGGCTGATTATTTCAGTGTCCTGCTGCTGGATGTTAGTCATGTTAGTCTGTGTTTGCAGCTTCAGGACCATCTGAATCAGGGGACTTTTTTCAGGGTTCACTTCATGGTTTTTAAGGGCTTTAAAATGATAAGAGTTGGGGTCGCTCATTTTTAAGTGTTTCCAAAATTTGATGGCTCGCTTCTCAATGTGCATTAGTAGAGGGTATTGGCCTAATTCTGCCCTGCATGCGTTGTTGGGTGTGCTCCTCTGTACTCCGAGGATGCTCTTACAGAACTCAGCATGCAGGGCTTCAAGAGGATTTTTGTCCCATTTTTCAAATTGGTGATTTAGGAGAGGACCCCACACTTCACTGCCATATAATGCAATAGGTTCTATGACTGATTGGAATATTTTGAGCCAGATTCTAATTGGTATTTGAATTTGGATAGATTTTTTGATGGCGTAAAAGGCCCTTCTTGCTTTCTCTTTCAGTTCATTCACAGCCAAATTTAGTTTACCAGTTGCATTTATCTTCAGCCCGAGGTATGTGTAGTTTCCCAGCAGGCACCGGACGTCAATATGACGTCAGATTGACGTTGGACCCCAACGTCGGAGAGACGTTGTATTTTGGTTGAAAGTGAAAATCGGGTTGACGTCAGAACCCAACGTCAGATTGACGTCAGAAACCAACGTCAGATTGACGTCAGAAACCAACGTCAGATTGACGGCAGAACCCAACGTCAGATTGACGGCAATCTCCAACGTTGGACAGACGTTGCATTTTGGTTGAAAATGAAAATCGGGTTGACGTCAGAACCCAACGTCATATTGACGTCAGAACCCAACGTCAGATTGACGTCAATCTCCAACGTTGGACAGACGTTGTATTTTGGTTGAAAATGAAAATCGGGTTGACGTCAGAACCCAACGTCATATTGACGTCAGAACCCAACGTCAGATTGACGTCAATCTCCAACGTTGGACAGACGTTGTATTTTGGTTGAAAATGAAAATCGGGTTGACGTCAGAACCCAACGTCAGGCTGATGTCAGAACCCAACGTCAGATTGACGTCAATCTCCGACGTTGGACAGACGTTGTATTTTGGTTGAAAATGAAAATCGGGTTGACGTCAGAACCCAACGTCAGATTGACGTCAATCTCCGACGTTGGACAGACGTTGTATTTTGGTTGAAAATGAAAATCGGGTTGACGTCAGAACCCAACGTCAGATTGACGTCAATCTCCGACGTTGGACAGACGTTGTATTTTGGTTGAAAATGAAAATCGGGTTGACGTCAGAACCCAACGTCAGATTGACGTCAATCTCCGACGTTGGACAGACGTTGTATTTTGGTTGAAAATGAAAATCGGGTTGACGTCAGAACCCAACGTCAGATTGACGTCAGAACCCAACGTTGGACAGACGTTGTATTTTGGTTGAAAATGAAAATCGGGTTGACGTCAGAACCCAACGTCAGATTGACGTCAGAATCCAACATTGGACAGACGTTGTATTTTGGTTGAAAATGAAAATCGGGTTGACGTCAGAACCCAACGTCAGGCTGATGTCAGAACCCAACGTCAGATTGACGTCAATTTCCGACGTTGGACAGACGTTGTATTTTGGTTGAAAATGAAAATCGGGTTGACGTCAGAACCCAACGTCAGGCTGATGTCAGAACCCAACGTCAGATTGACGTCAATCTCCGACGTTGGACAGACGTTGTATTTTGGTTGAAAATGAAAATCAGGTTGACGTCAGAACCCAACGTCAGATTGACGTCAATCTCCGACGTTGGACAGACGTTGTATTTTGGTTGAAAATGAAAATCGGGTTGACGTCAGAACCCAACGTCAGATTGACGTCAATCTCCGACGTTGGACAGACGTTGTATTTTGGTTGAAAATGAAAATCGGGTTGACGTCAGAACCCAACGTCAGATTGACGTCAGAACCCAACGTTGGACAGACGTTGTATTTTGGTTGAAAATGAAAATCGGGTTGACGTCAGAACCCAACGTCAGATTGACGTCAGAATCCAACATTGGACAGACGTTGTATTTTGGTTGAAAATGAAAATCGGGTTGACGTCAGAACCCAACGTCAGATTGACGTCAGAACCCAACGTTGGACAGACGTTGTATTTTGGTTGAAAATGAAAATCGGGTTGACGTCAGAACCCAACGTCAGATTGACGTCAGAACCCAACGTTGGACAGATGTTGTATTTTGGTTGAAAATGAAAAATGCAACATCTATCCAACATTAGAGGTTGACGTCAATCTTACATTAAGTTCTGATGTCAACCTGATTTTTGTCAGCCTCCAACGGTGGACAAACATTGCATTACATCCCTATCGAAACTGGCCATTACTACATTTGTTATCAACCTGTGAATACAAAAGGAAGAGGAGTTAAATGTCCAAATAATTAATTATACATAACACATTATGAACCGCTTGTTATAGTTTGTGTTAGGTTTGTCATATCTAATGTAGATGTCACATTGGTTCTACTGTGGTGCTAGATGGAAGATCATGGGCCCACCCAAATTGCTATGCTTTTATCTTCTGAAGACAAAACTGATATTGCACAATTTTGTGTTAATTCTAAAAGGCAGTGAGGAAAAATCTCTAAACATTTACTTGGGTCTGTTGTATGTACACAAAAGTGAGAGAACAAACAACTGACTGAGCAAATTATGACTCTTATATGGTACCAAAAGCAATGTTTTGGGATATTTCACACTATGAGTTCAGTAATATCAGCAGTCTGTCATTATTTTGTAAGTTGGCAATATTAGCACATATTTGCAAACAAGGCTTGACATTAACATAGAATCATCCCGTATTTAAGGCATATGAATGGTATTCCACATTACATCAATATGAGCGTGGTTTGTCCCATTTTTTATTTACTTCAGTTTTATGGTTTTTGTTTGGCAGCCGTTACTGCCAGTCATTTGACCGTTTCTTTATTTTTTTAACAGTGTAAAACTGTTATTTTATGGATTTTTTACTGACCAATTAAAAAAAGTGATATCACTGAACAGTGTACAGAGGAACACTGTCCTTTCACAGATTTTTCCTAGATTATGATGAAACGCATTCAATAAAGTGCTAAAAGTAAAATACTATCCTAAAAGTTCTACAGAGAAACACTTATTTTACAGGTTATTAAAAAACAAAAAATTATAGTGTTAAAGGATGCTGACAATTGTAAATTAAAAGTTTTATTTTGAAAGACAAAATACAAAGTCTCTACATATACTGTACAAAACTGAAAATGCAATCATTCAGTTTTTGAAGTAAAACAGTGCAAATTTGAAAGGAAATACATTTCAAATACATTTCAACATTTAAAATACTGTACCAATTAACAGAACAGTTTGATGAGAAGATAATGAGTTGAATTAAATATTCTCAGCACAAGAAATACAAAACATCTACAAATTTCAAACGACTATTAATTCTAAAGGCTGGATTACACTACATGACTTTTCAAATCTGAACAGATTTTTAAAACACTAGGCATCATACATACAGTCAGGTCCATAAATATTGGGACATCGATACAATTCTAAAATTTTTGGCTCTATACACCACCACAATGGATTTCAAATGAAACGAACAAGATGTGCTTTAACTGCAGACTGTCAGCTTTAATTTGAGGTGATCAAATCAGGTGAACGGTGTAGGAATTACAACAGTTTGCATATGTGCCTCCCACTTGTTAAGGGACCAAAAGTAATGGGTCAATTGGCTTCTCAGCTGTTCCATGGTGTGTGTTACTCCCTCACTATCCCAATTACAATGAGCAGATAAAAGGTCCAGAGTTCATTTCAAGTGTGCTATTTGCATTTGGAATCTGTTGCTGTCAACTGTCAAGATGAGATCCAAAGAGCTGTCACTATCAGTGAAGCAAGCCATCATTAGGCTGAAAAAATAAAACAACCCCATCAAAGAGATAGCAAAAACATTAGGCGCGGCCAAAACAACTGTTTGGAGCATTCTTAAAAAGAAGGAACGCACCGGTGAGCTCAGCAACACCAAAAGACCCGGAAGACCACGGAAAACAACTGTGGTGGATGACCGAAGAATTCTGTCCCTGGTGAAGAAAACACCCTTCACAACAGTTGGCCAGATCAAGAACACTCTCCAGGAGGTAGGTGTATGTGTGTCAAAGTCAACAATCAAGAGAAGACTTCACCAGAGTGACTACAGAGGGTTCACCACAAGATGTAAACCATTGGTGAGCCTCAAAAACAGGAAGGCCAGATTAGAGTTTGCCAAACGACATCTAAAAAAGCCTTCACAGTTCTGGAACAAAATCCTATGGACAGATGAGACCAAGATCAACTTGTACCAGAGTGATGGGAAGAGAAGAGTATGGAGAAGGAAAGGAACTGCTCATGATCCTAAGCATACCACCTCATCAGTGAAGCGTGGTGGTGGTAGTGTCATGGCGTGGGCATGTATGGCTGCCAGTGGAACTGGTTCTCTTGTATTTATTGATGATGTGACTGCTGACAAAAGCAGCAGGATGAATTCTGAAGTGTTTCGGGCAATATTATCTGCTCATATTCAGCCAAATGCTTCAGAACTCACTGGACGGTGCTTCACAGTGCAGATGGACAATGACCCAAAGCATACTGCAAAAGCAACCAAAGAGTTTTTGAAGGGAAAGAAGTGGACTGTTATGCAATGGCCAAGTCAATCACCTGACCTGAATCCGATTGAGCATTCATTTCACTTGCTGAAGACAAAACTGAACAAGCAGGAACTGAAGACGGTTGCAGTAGAGGCCTGGCAGAGCATCACCAAAAGTTTGATTTATGATTATTATTCTGTCCCATTACTTTTGGTCCCTTAACAAGTGGGAGGCACATATGCAAACTGTTGTAATTCCTACACCGTTCACCTGATTTGGATGTAAATACCCTCAAATTAAAGCTGACAGTCTGCAGTTAAAGCACATCTTGTTCATTTCATTTGAAATCCATTGTGGTGCTGTATAGAGCCAAAAATGTTAGAATTGTGTCGATGTCCCAATATTTATGGACCTGGCTATATACTGACTTTGTAAATCGTGACAAAGGAAAACTGGGCATCATACACTACATGACCGAGGATCATACACTACCAGACTTTAAAGTTGTTCCGAGCACAACAAACTCACTCAGAAACATGAGCCTTGGAGACGCGTGACAAATGGAAACAATATGCGTTCTAAAATCGGCTGAAAATATCAAACATTTTTGATATCCTCCAACTGGATAGAATCTGAGTCTGAAGCTAAAAAACCGGAGTCTGTGACTATCATACACTATGCGATTTTCTGTTGAATCGGTCAACTATCAAATCTGCAGACTGGCTCTGACTTTCGACAACTAGTGTCAACTTCTCCAGACTGTAAATTGGCGGAAAATCAGGACAAAAAACGTGTAGTGTACTCCAGGCCTAATTATATATGATGCCCAGCTTTCCTTTGTCATTATTTACAAAATCGGTAAGTGTATGATGCCTGGTGTTTTAAAAATCTGTTCAGATTTTTAAAAGTCGTGTAGTGTATTCCAGGCTTAAAGGGATACTCCACCCCAAAATGAAAATTGTCATTAATCACTTACCCCATGTCGTTCCAAGCCTGTAAAAGCTTAATTCATCTTCGGAACACAATTTAAGATATTTTGGATGAAACCCGGGAGGCTTGTGTCTGTCCCATTGACTGCCAAGTAAATTACACTGTCAAGGTCCAGAAAAGTATGAAACACATTGTCAGAATATGTTATGTAATGTTATGAAGCGATGAGAATACTTTTTTATATAGAAATACAACAAAAATAATGACTTTATTCAACAATTAGGCACCGTAACGTCTCCTCTGCATCAGCACAGCGCCATTTTGGAGATTATGCCCTGGACGCAAAACACATACACTCTTCTGTATCAGCCTTGACACAGGGATGCGCTGTTTGCGTTCAAATCAAAGCATAAATCAACGCAGAAGACGCATCCCTGTGTCGAGGCTGATACAGAAGAGTGTACACATTTTGTGTCCAGGGCATAATCTCCAAAATGGCGCTACGTTGACACAAACAGTATTCTCGTCACTTCATAACATAATGATTGAACCACTGATGGCAGACGGAGTATTCTGGCGATGTGTTTCATACTTTTCTGGACCTTGACTGTGTAATGTACTTGGCAGTCAATGGGACATTGACAAGCCTCCCGGTTTTCATCCAAAATATCTTAAATTGTGTTCAGAAGACGAACAAAGCTTTTATGGGTTTGGAACGACATGGTGGTAATTGATTAATGACAACATTTTCATTTTGGGGTGGAGTATCTCTTTAAAACGGTTTCATTATTCAGATGTAAATTTGTGTAAACAAATTTCCTGAAGAGGAATTCTTGAGAAGCAATTGAAAAATTTAGGGTTAGTATCAATTTTTTTCTTTGTGCAGGGAACTGTACTTTAGCTTGTATTATCCCAATCAGGTTTATAGTGTTTTTATCAATATTTGATTGACCCTTTTGGGCTCCAATATAGCTCTGATAATATATGTGGAAAAAAATTACATTGTATTTTAATCCTGAATACTAGCTACACAAGTGTAATAAAAAGTAAAATCAAAACATACAAATAAAGGTCCATGATTCTGCACCAGAAGTGACAGACACAGTAGATAAAGAGCAGTCCTCCAAATCTGAAGTAATCAGCTGGATCCTTGCTGCATCTGGGGGTAAAAAAAAAAAAAAAAAAAAGACAGATTTATTGAAAAGTCCTTAAAAAGTAAGATTCCATTTGTGTACCTTTTCTTTAAACAACATTTGACATTGAGATATTCTGACTAATTTAATTATTTAGCTGTGACCTAATGGTTAGAGAGGCAGACTCGTAGCCTGAAGGTCATGGGTTCGAGTCTCAGTCCTGGCAGGAAACCCACTAGTGTAAACAGGGCTTGAGGTACCCTTGAGCAAGTTACAAGTTAACCCTACTTGTAATTATAAATACATTTACATTTAGCAGACACTTATCCAAAGCGGCTTACATTGCTTTCAAGTTACAGTTTCTACATTTTATCAGCTCTTGCTTTCCCTGGGAATCGAACCCATGATCTTGGCGTTGCTAGCGCCATGCTCTATTTGAGCTACAGGAAATGCAAATAAAGAAATGAGTATTCACAACAAATAACAACTTTTCCCAGATGTAAAAAATGGCAATTAGTACACTAAAAAAAAAAAATATAATATTTTTATCAATTGCTAAAATGCTAATATCTGTATATTTATAACTAATAAAATTATTAATCTGTTTACACTGCTTTTCTATCACACGTCGGTGATGTCTAACAAATGTACTTGAGGAGATCATTAAATTACTCCAGTATCTTCATACTTCATCCACCTTATTCCTAACCGCAGAAGTAAGCCAATGGGCGAGACTTCAAGTTCATTAGCCTTAAATAACAATAACAACATGCAGTAAATAGTAAAACTGTTTGTATTACAAACCAGTGTGTTCATAATTAAGATAATACACTAAAATAATATGGTATGACAAACCAATTTGCAATATCAAGCAGCAAAACGAGCAGTTCTGTATAGCTAAAAAAGTACAAATATCTGGAAGCAAGACCCATAAAATCTATAAATGGGCCATTTTTATGTGAAGAATAAGGTGGATATGATGAAAATGATGTCATCATTTACTCACTTATGTCTTTTCCAACCTGCATAACTGACTTTTTTTTTCTGTGGAACACAAAAGAAGATTAAAAAAGACACGAGGGTTAGAAAATGATGAGGGAGTTTTGATTTTGAGTGAGCTAAACTCAAGAATTAAGTTTGAATCAGAGTGGTGCCTTGGTGCAGAGTTTGCCTGCTTTGCCCATGTTCACATATAACAGCACATGATCATTAAAGTATTATGAATACTCACTTTTACAGAAGATCATATGGCAGAAGATTTTCAATCCCAAAACCTCTGGACCATGAGAGGGGAAACACACACACACACACACACACACACACACGAATATTTAACAGGTTTAATAAAACAATAGTAATTGACAGGCTAACAAAAAGTTTGGCTACTCACCAGCTTTATACAAACACTTAGCAGTAAATTGGATCCGAAAGCATGGTTTGTACAGTATTCTTCAGGTGGTTTCATGATCTCTCTGTTGAACACATGTCAGTTGTTCATGTTCCAGAGTGAGACATTTTATTTTACAATAAAATAACAATATCGTTATTTTTACTATTTCATTCTGTTATTAAAAATAAGATCAGCAAAAGGCGGCCTTCAGTACTTAACTCATATTAAGGTCCAGCTCCCGCTATTTATTCTGTCATTCATGTGTATGTATCTATTACATAAACCTCCAGAACTAGTACTAACGCTACGCGGATATATTTACATTTCGTGATATAAAAACAACAACAACGAGTCACTTTTAATCACGCCCAAGACATCGTCACACAGCCTTATCTGGACAGTATTAAAACATAATCACAAAACACAGTAACAGATTATGTCATCGCGATTATCATTTCACTTTAACAGTAACAAAAAACAATTATAAAAGGTACTTACCTTCTGCCGTTTCCATTATGTGTCCATAGCCATTGTGTCTGTGTTCTCAATCGACACCGCATAACTCAAAATCGGTCAAAATAATAACTCATCTGTCAGATATGAGACAATCATGTGAAAGCCATTCCTAGAGCACTGAACCAGCAGGACTGCAGATAAACAGAGCTGCAGTAACGACTGAGCTCAATATTCAAATCTGAGCGGGAGCAGGCGTGCCCTGCTGTCATTGGTCAGATTCCTGGATGACATTCAGATTAACCAATCACGAACAAAGCAACATAGAGAGATGTCAAACAACATTGTAACTGTAGAAATTTTTTTTTTAAACAAAAGATAGCAAATATGTATTGATTTTTATTTTTTAGGCTGTTACATGTAAGTAATTGGTAAAATTGTGTTTTCACTTATGCTCATAACCAGGGTCAGGCACATCTGTGCCATTCACTATTCACCTATAATTTCCATACGAATTTATAGTTAAAATAAGGTTAGGTTTAGGAGTACAGAGAAGGTGTGTACATGTCTGGCTATACTTGTAAATTACAGTTTCATTCACATGACCAATAATGACCCTTTTGAACTTTAACAAATCCCTTGCCTCAACTGTATAACCACTCTTATGCCTAAATGCAGCTGTGCCTAACTGTGGCATTTTCTATATCTGACCCTTTGCTGTAAGTGTTACACCACCTGTTGGTTTGGGTTTATTCCTTTGTCCACAGTAACACTTACTACAAACACTGTCATAATTGCAACATTTGTCTACAGATTACACTGTTGACTGCAGTGGCAATGCTGTTACAGCATTCGTGGTATGGGAAAATGTAAACTGTAAATGTTGATGTGCGACTAATTCAACAATAATTGAGGCCTTTGATAATGAATGTACTCTTATTCATTTCATCACTGTATTGCTTGCAACAGTACTCCGTGGTTATGCAGTCACCTCACAGCAAGGTGTTTCCATAACGCAGACATGCACATTTGACAAATTGAGGATTCTCTAAATTTTCTATATTTGAATGTATGTTTTCTACACATTGAATGGAATGTATGCATTCCAGTCCTCTCAGACCCTTTTCTCTATGCTCTTGTTTTTTCTCATTTCAAATTTCTCAGTAGGTATGGGTTTCTCTCACACAAATAACAAATGCATACTCTGATCAGATAACATACCAATATTTTACGATGGCTGTATGACGTGTTTGTGAAGTCAATGTTTTTTTGTTTGTTTTTGTTTGAGCTTTTAAAGATTATGCATACTTTTCTCAATTTGTTCACAATTTCCATTGCAAAGCAATTTGGATCAGCTGGTGTGTGGACAGAGGCTTGAAAGTTTCAACCTGGAGAGTAGTGCAGCTTTAAAAAACAGACTATGCATATTTTGATGTAATGAAATAAGTCAGCTATATTTGTGTTCAGAATTGCAGAGTTTAAATGTAAAAACACCTAAATATCAAACTGATATGATGTGCTTTAAAATTACAAAGAAAAATGCTAAACAGCTATGGACATAAACCTTTAATGAGCTACATATTACAGATTATTTGTGTGAATTTACATTAATTTATATGCAATTTAAGACAACAGAAAAAAATAGAGTATAAATAATACAACCATTTTCCTGTCTTAAAAAATGAGAACTACTATAATTTGTGATTAATAACATTATAGCTACTTAAAATAACATTTGTTAATTTATAGAAGTTGTTCTAAAGAATTTTGCTAATAATTTCAAATAACTGTAACAACAGCATTAAATGTACAGTTCTCTTGTGAAAATTGTTGTTGTTTTTTTTACCTCATGACTATATCAGTATTTGACATCAATATGACATCGGCTTAAGACGTTGGCTCGACGTTGGACAAAAGATCAACGTCTAATGATGTAAGAATTTGACGTTGTGTGTACATTACCATTATAACATCTACGTGACGTTGGGTTTTGGTCGCCATACCTAACAACTGAATGTCAGTAACTGACATGAATATGACGTTGGCTTGAGAGGTTGACTCGACTTTGGATTTTAGTTAGTTAATACCGCAAACTATTTGACGTCAATATGACGTTGGCTTAAGACGTTGGCTCGACGTTGGATTTTGGTTAGTTAATGCCACAACCTAAAAACAACGTCAAATGATGTTAGAATCTGACGTTGTGTGGACGTTACCATTATGACGTCTAGGCGACGTTGGGTTTTGGTTGCCATACCTGACCACTGTATATCAGTATTTGACGTCAATATGACGTTGGCTTTAGACGTTGGCTCGACGTTGGATTTTGGTTAGTTAATGCCACAACCTAAAAACAACGTCAAATGATGTTAGAATCTGACGTTGTGTGGACGTTACCATTATGACGTCTAGGCGACGTTGGGTTTTGGTTGCCATACCTGACCACTGTATATCAGTATTTGACGTCAATATGACGTTGGCTTCAGACGTTGGCTCGACGTTGGATTTTGGTTAGTTAATGCCACAACCTAAAAACAACGTCAAATGATGTTAGAATCTGACGTTGTGTGGACGTTACCATTATGACGTCTAGGCGACGTTGGGTTTTGGTTGCCATACCTGACCACTGTATATCAGTATTTGACGTCAATATGACGTTGGCTTTAGACGTTGGCTCGACGTTGGATTTTGGTTAGTTAATGCCACAACCTAAAAACAACGTCAAATGATGTTAGAATCTGACGTTGTGTGGACGTTACCATTATGACGTCTAGGCGACGTTGGGTTTTGGTTGCCATACCTGACCACTGTATATCAGTATTTGACGTCAATATGACGTTGGCTTTAGACGTTGGCTCGACGTTGGATTTTGGTTAGTTAATGCCACAACCTAAAAACAACGTCAAATGATGTTAGAATCTGACGTTGTGTGGACGTTACCATTATGACGTCTAGGCGACGTTGGGTTTTGGTTGCCATACCTGACCACTGTATATCAGTATTTGGCGTCAATATGACGTTGGCTTTAGACGTTGGCTCGACGTTGGATTTTGGTTAGTTAATGCCACAACCTAAAAACAACGTCAAATGATGTTAGAATCTGACGTTGTGTGGACGTTACCATTATGACGTCTAGGCGACGTTGGGTTTTGGTTGCCATACCTGACCACTGTATATCAGTATTTGACGTCAATATGATGTTGGCTTTAGACGTTGGCTCGACGTTGGATTTTGGTTAGTTAATGCCACAACCTAAAAACAACGTCAAATGATGTTAGAATCTGACGTTGTGTGGACGTTACCATTATGACGTCTAGGCGACGTTGGGTTTTGGTTGCCATACCTGACCACTGTATATCAGTATTTGACGTCAATATGACGTTGGCTCGACGTTGGATTTTGGTTAGTTAATGCCACAACCTAAAAACAACGTCAAATGATGTTAGAATCAGACGTTGTGTGGACGTTACCATTATGACGTCTAGGCGACGTTGGGTTTTGGTTGCCATACCCGACGACTGTATATCAGTATTTGACGTCAATATGACGTTGGCTTAAGACGTTGGCTCGACGTTGGATTTTGGTTAGTTAATGCCACAACCTAAAAACAACGTCAAATGATGTTAGAATCTGACGTTGTGTGGACGTTACCATTATGACGTCTAGGCGACGTTGGGTTTTGGTTGCCATACCTGACCACTGTATATCAGTATTTGACGTCAATATGACGTTGGCTTTAGACGTTGGCTCGACGTTGGATTTTGGTTAGTTAATGCCACAACCTAAAAACAACGTCAAATGATGTTAGAATCTGACGTTGTGTGGACGTTACCATTATGACGTCTAGGCGACGTTGGGTTTTGGTTGCCATACCCGACGACTGTATATCAGTATTTGACGTCAATATGACGTTGGCTTAAGACGTTGGCTCGACGTTGGATTTTGGCTAGTTAATGCCACAACCTAAAAACAACGTCAAATGATGTTAGAATCTGACGTTGTGTGGACGTTACCATTATGACGTCTAGGCGACGTTGGGTTTTGGTTGCCATACCTGACCACTGTATATCAGTATTTGACGTCAATATGACGTTGGCTTTAGACGTTGGCTCGACGTTGGATTTTGGTTAGTTAATGCCACAACCTAAAAACAACGTCAAATGATGTTAGAATCTGACGTTGTGTGGACGTTACCATTATGACGTCTAGCCGACGTTGGGTTTTGGTTGCCATACCTGACCACTGTATATCAGTATTTGACGTCAATATGACGTTGGCTTTAGACGTTGGCTCGACGTTGGATTTTGGTTAGTTAGTGCCACAACCTAAAAACAACGTCAAATGATGTTAGAATCTGACGTTGTGTGGACGTTACCATTATGACGTCTAGGCGACGTTGGGTTTTGGTTGCCATACCCGACGACTGTATATCAGTATTTGACGTCAATATGACGTTGGCTTTAGACGTTGGCTCGACGTTGGATTTTGGTTACTTCCCAACACAACCTGAAAACAACTAAATATCAACGTCAATTGACGTCGGTCTTGGACGTCAAATCAACGTTGTCATTAGACGTTGGCTAATGACAAATATCAGTATTTGACGTCAATATGACGTTGGCTTTAGACGTTGGCTCGACGTTGGATTTTGGTTAGTTAATGCCACAACCTAAAAACAACGTCAAATGATGTTAGAATCTGACGTTGTGTGGACGTTACCATTATGACGTCTAGGCGACGTTGGGTTTTGGTTGCCATACCTGACCACTGTATATCAGTATTTGACGTCAATATGACGTTGGCTTTAGACGTTGGCTCGACGTTGGATTTTGGTTAGTTAATGCCACAACCTAAAAACAACGTCAAATGATGTTAGAATCTGACGTTGTGTGGACGTTACCATTATGACGTCTAGGCGACGTTGGGTTTTGGTTGCCATACCTGACCACTGTATATCAGTATTTGACGTCAATATGACGTTGGCTTTAGACGTTGGCTCGACGTTGGATTTTGGTTAGTTAGTGCCACAACCTAAAAACAACGTCAAATGATGTTAGAATCTGACGTTGTGTGGACGTTACCATTATGACGTCTAGGCGACGTTGGGTTTTGGTTGCCATACCTGACCACTGTATATCAGTATTTGACGTCAATATGACGTTGGCTTTAGACGTTGGCTCGACGTTGGATTTTGGTTACTTCCCAACACAACCTGAAAACAACTAAATATCAACGTCAATTGACGTCGGTCTTGGACGTCAAATCAACGTTGTCATTAGACGTTGGCTAATGACAAATATCAGTATTTGACGTCAATATGACGTTGGCTTTAGACGTTGGCTCGACGTTGGATTTTGGTTAGTTAATGCCACAACCTAAAAACAACGTCAAATGATGTTAGAATCTGACGTTGTGTGGACGTTACCATTATGACGTCTAGGCGACGTTGGGTTTTGGTTGCCATACCTGACCACTGTATATCAGTATTTGACGTCAATATGACGTTGGCTTTAGACGTTGGCTCGACGTTGGATTTTGGTTAGTTAATGCCACAACCTAAAAACAACGTCAAATGATGTTAGAATCTGACGTTGTGTGGACGTTACCATTATGACGTCTAGGCGACGTTGGGTTTTGGTTGCCATACCCGACGACTGTATATCAGTATTTGACGTCAATATGACGTTGGCTTAAGACGTTGGCTCGACGTTGGATTTTGGTTAGTTAATGCCACAACCTAAAAACAACGTCAAATGATGTTAGAATCTGACGTTGTGTGGACGTTACCATTATGACGTCTAGGCGACGTTGGGTTTTGGTTGCCATACCTGACCACTGTATATCAGTATTTGACGTCAATATGACGTTGGCTTTAGACGTTGGCTCGACGTTGGATTTTGGTTAGTTAATGCCACAACCTAAAAACAACGTCAAATGATGTTAGAATCTGACGTTGTGTGGACGTTACCATTATGACGTCTAGCCGACGTTGGGTTTTGGTTGCCATACCTGACCACTGTATATCAGTATTTGACGTCAATATGACGTTGGCTTTAGACGTTGACTCGACGTTGGATTTTGGTTAGTTAGTGCCACAACCTAAAAACAACGTCAAATGATGTTAGAATCTGACGTTGTGTGGACGTTACCATTATGACGTCTAGGCGACGTTGGGTTTTGGTTGCCATACCCGACGACTGTATATCAGTATTTGACGTCAATATGACGTTGGCTTTAGACGTTGGCTCGACGTTGGATTTTGGTTACTTCCCAACACAACCTGAAAACAACTAAATATCAACGTCAATTGACGTCGGTCTTGGACGTCAAATCAACGTTGTCATTAGACGTTGGCTTGACATTGAATTTTGGTCACCTGACGTCGCGACCTAAATCCAACCTAATATTAACGTCATATGACGTTGTGTGCCTGCTGGGTTGTGGCATGTTCAATATTGGTCGTACCAAGGGTGAAATTGTGTCTCTTTCCCTGAAGTCTGGGTCTTTTCTGAAATGTTAGTACTTTGGTTTTGTTAGGATTAATAGTCAGGGCCCAGGTCTGACAGAACTTGTGCAGGATGTCCAGGTTCTGCTGTAGACCCTCTTCTGTTGGAGACAGCAGAACCAGATCATCTGCAAACAGCAAGAACTTAATGTTGGAGTCATGTAGTGTGAGGCCAGGTGCTGCTGATTGTTCCAGGAGTTTTGCCAGTTCATTAATGTAGATATTGAAGAGGGTCGGTGATAGTGGACAGCCCTGCCTCACACCCCGCCCTTGAGTGAAGAACTCTGTTCGTTTATTTCCAATTTTAATTGCGCATTGATTGTTTGAATACATTGTTTTTATAATATTGTATGTTTTACCCCCAATACCTGATTCTAGAAGTTTTGACAGCAGACCTTCATGCCAAATTGAATCAAAGGCCTTTTGGAAATCTACAAAGCAAGCAAATATGTTGGTTTTGTTTTGGTTAATGTATTTGTCGATCAGGGTGTGTAGGGTGAAGATGTGGTCTGTTGTTCTATAATTTGGTAAGAATCCAATCTGGCTTTTGCTGAGGACATTGTGCTCTGTAAGGAAGTGTACAAGTCTTGTGTTGATGATCTTGCAGAACAGCTTCCCCAGATTACTGCTCACACAGATGCCTCTGTAATTGTTTGGGTCTGATTTGTCTCCACTCTTGAATATGGGCGTTATGAGTCCTCGGTTCCAGCTTTCAGGGAAATGACCAACACTCAGAACCAAGTTGAACAGTTTTAGTAGAGCCGATCTTAATTTGTGCTCTGTGTTCTTGAGCATTTCGTTGAGGATGCCATCTGGACCACTTGCTTTTTTGTTTTTTAGGGCCTGGATTTGATCAATCAGTTCATTTTCTGTAATGGGGTAGTCTAATGGGTTTTGATATTTACCAATTGTACGTTCCATAGGAATCATTTTTTCATATTTTTGGGTTTGTTCTGGGGTCATTATAATTTCACTATAAAGTTGTTTAAAGTGATTTTTCCAGGTGTCTCCGTTTTGTATGGCTGCTTGTTCAGGATGTTTTTTATGCAGGTAATTCCAGTTGTCCCAGAAATGGTTTGAATTTATGGATTCCTCAATAGTTTTTAGCTGATTTTTGATGTACTGTTCTCTCTTTTTTCTGAGTGTACTTTTATACTTTTTAAGTTCTTCACAATATTGATGGCGTAAATCTGCATTGTTTGGTTGTCTATGTTTTTGATTTGATAATTGTCTTAATTTTTTCCTTATGGTTTTACAGCCTAAATCAAACCATTTTTCATTTTCTTGTGTGGTTTTATGGATTTTCTTAGAGGATGTGAGGTTAGATAAATTGGCCAAATATTCAAATATATAATTGATGTTCTCTACAGCTAGATTGACACCATCTGGATTGCGAGGATGAATTCTGCCTAGAAAGTTGTCTATAAGTAAGCATACGTTTGGATGGTCAATTGCGGTCACATATTTTTCTGTGCTGTTTCGTGCCCATCTGTAATTCTCTCTAATGTTGTACAGCTTACTGGGCTGTGAGTGTATGCTCGTATTTGTTGTCCTTTTTAGGTATAGAGTAATTTGACTGTGGTCTGATAGGGGTGTTAGAGGTTTGACTGTGAATGCTCTGAAAGAGAATGAATCTAGATCTGTGATCATGTAATCAACCGTTGAGCAACCATGAAATGAACTATAGGTGTACCTTCCAAGAGAGTCACCTCTCACCCTGCCATTGACGAGGTACAGATCGAGGCTTCGACAGAGCTCCAGCAGAAGCTTCCCGTTTTTATTCACTTGCTCATCAGAGTTATTTCTTGGGAAGTTTACAGTGTTTTGTGGGAAGCTCTGTCCAAAAATGTAGTTATTCCCGTTATCTGTGGTGTAGTCGGGAAGAGATCCTGTCCTGGCATTTAGATCTCCACAGATCAACACACTTCCCTGGGCCTGGAAGTGGTTAATTTCACTGTGGAGAGATTCAAAGATCTCCTCGTTATAGTATGGAGATTCAGAGGGAGGAATATAGACAGCACATAAGAAAACATCTTTAGTGGTTTGGGTAAGGTGCTTGTTGATTTTGAGCCAGATGTGTGATGCTTCTTTTTTAATTGTTTGGATGTATTTGTCAATTTCTTGTTTGTGCCAGATTATGATCCCCCCTGAATCTCTTCCACGTGTGATTTTTTCATGTTTTCTAGAGGATAAAAATATTTCACAGTATCCTGGGATCTATCTATCTATCTATCTATCTATCTATCTATCTATCTATCTATCTATCTATCTATCTATCTATCTATCTATCTATCTATCTATCTATCTATCTATCTATCTATCTATCTATCTATCTATCTATCTATCTATCTCTCTCTCTCTATATATATATATATAGCCTAATGGTTAGAGAGTCGGACTCGTAATCGAAAGGTTGCGAGTTCGAGCCCCCGGCCGGCAGGGATTGTAGGTGGGGGGAGGGAATGTCCAGCGCTCTCTCCACCCTCAATACCACGACTGAGGTGCCCTTGAGCAAGGCACCGAACCCCCAATTGCTCCCCGGGCGCTGCAGCATGGCTGCCCACTGCTCCGGGTGTGTGTGTGTGCATTTGTTCACTACTCACTGCTGTGTGTGTGCACTTGGATGGGTTAAACACAGAGCACCAATTTCGAGTATGGGTCACCATACTTGACAATACGTCACGACTTTACTTTTTTTACTTTTACGACTTTACTTTACTTTATATACAGGTGCATCTCAGAAAATTAGAATATGGTGAAAAAGTTCATTTTTTCTTGTAACTTATTTCAAAAAGTGAAACTTTCCTATATTTTAGATTCATTACATGTAAAGTAAAAGACTTCAAAAGTTTTTTTATTTTATTTTTGATGATTAGAGCTTACAGCTCATGAAAGTCAAAAATCAGTATCTCAAAATATTAGAATATTTCCTAAGATCAATCAAAAAAAGGATTTGCAAAACAGAAAAGTTCAAGTTCTTTAAAGTATGTTCATTTATGCACTCAATATTTGGTCGGGGCTCCTTTAGCACAAACTCCAGCATCAGTGAGGTGTGGCATGGAAGCGATCAGCCTGTGGCACTGCTGAGGCACTATTGAGCCTTCAGCTCGTCTGGATTGTTGGATCAACTGTTTCTCATCTTTCTCTTGAAAATATCCCATAGATTCCATATGGAGATAAAGTCAGGCATGTTGCCTGGCCAATCAAGCACAGTAATATCATGGTCAGCAAACCACTTGGAAGTGGTTTTGGCACTGTGGGCAGGTGCTAAAGTCCTGCTGGAAAAGGAAATCAGCATCTCCATAAAGCTTGTCATCAGATGGAAGCATAAAGTGCTCTAAAATCTCCTGGTAGACGGCTGCATTGACTTTGGACTTGATAAAACACAATGGACCAACACCAGCAGACGTCACAGCACCCCAAATAATCACTGACTTCGGAAACTTAACACTGGACTTCAAGCAGCTTGGATTCTGTGCTTCTCCAGTCTTCCTCCAGACTCCAGACCTTGATTTCCAAATGAAAATCAAAATGTACTTTTATCTGAAAAGAGGACTTTGGACCACTGAGCAACAGTCCTGTTATTTTTCTCCTTAGCCCAGGTAAGATGCTTCTGACAAAATTTCTGTTTCAGAAGTGGTTCGGTAGCCCTTTTCCTGAAGACATCTGAGCGTGGTGACTCTTGATGCACTGACTCCAGCTTTAGTTCACTCCTTGTGAAGCTCTCCCAAGTGTTTGAATCGGCTTTGCTTGACAGTATTCTCAAGCTTGCGGTCATCCCTGTTGCTTGTGCACATTTTCCTACCCAAATTCTTTCTTGCAGTCAACTTTGCATTTAATATGCTTTGATACAGCACTCTGTGAACAGCCACTCCTTTCAGTAATGACCCTCTGTGACTTACAAGAAAAAATTAACTTTTTCACCATATTCTACCTGTATATATATATATTTATAGATGTAAATTAAATATTACATTTTTTGTATTATAAAATACAGTAAAACAAAACAATATCTATCTATCTATCTATCTATCTATCTATCTATCTATCTATCTATCTATCTATCTATCTATCTATCTATCATATTATATTATATACAGTATAATGCTATACATTAAATATTATTACATTTTATATATATAAAAAAACATTAAAAAACAATTCTATAAATGACATGTTATAAAACAATAAACCATTATTCAAAAATTTGAAACAACCCTTTACTAAGCCAAATTCCTCAGTATCCTTTGGCAAAGTCTGCTTTTCTAGAAAAGGTATGGACTGGAAATTTCTTCAAATTTTAATTCTACTTCCTTGCATTCAAATTTTTTCGTCAAATGCAACTCAAAAACTGAACTGGTTAAAAGATCCAGGTTTAAAAAAGAGCAGGTGTTGCTCACATAGCAATCAAAATAAAGAAGTATGGCTGTGTAGTATGTGCTAGATATGGGCTTTGACCCTTTAGACCTGCAGATTCTCAGCTGACCAGAACAGATGTGGAACAGCCCACCCCATCAGTGAGAGCGCTTCTTCATCTGAGCCATGCCACAATGACAGATCACGCGTCAGGACAGCCCTTGCAGGTCCTGCAGCAACGGAGCCGTCCTTGACCAGGCATGCCATGGCGGTGTAAGAAAATCTCTTATCATGTTCTGATATGCAGAGGCACAGTCGTAATCAGGCTAAGTGCCATGCTGAGGCGTGAACCCTGCTAAAATGCCATTCCAGGCACCCATAAAACACTTTATGGAAAATAAAGACCAATCTCACTACTAAGTATCGATTGTAAATTATCGTAACATTTG
Organism: Barbus barbus; assembly: GCF_936440315.1. Classification (NCBI taxonomy): domain Eukaryota; kingdom Metazoa; phylum Chordata; class Actinopteri; order Cypriniformes; family Cyprinidae; genus Barbus; species Barbus barbus. Next base: position 25,428,472 of record NC_136742.1, read on the forward strand.
CAGGCAGTCAGCAGAGAGATGTTAACCACTAGAAGTTATCAAAGCGTGTGTGTAGCTGTTCTGCTTGGACATGTTCACATGTCTTGTAAAGCAGCTGGTGGCATTGTTGCCATCTTCGGATTGGATTACATTTTATCTTCATATTACAGTTAAAGCTACATGCAAACAGTTTAAAGGGACAGTTCATCCAAAAATAAAATTCTGGCATCATTTATTCATCCATATGTTGTTCCAAATGAGTATGACTTTCTTTCTTCCTTGGTGAAAAATGATGACAGGATTAAACTATCCTCTTAAATTACGAAACTGAAACTGTATTAAAGCAAACAAGAAATGGATAGCTGTAGGCCTATGTATACATTGTAGGTAAAGGCAAACAAAGAAACGTTAAACCTAGATTTCAGCTTGGTTAAATATTTATGATTCCTCTGGCATCAAAAAGCACTCATCCTAAAAGCTTTTCTTGTAACAATATGTTCTCTGGAAACAGCCTTTTGGATTACAGGACGGCACATTTTAAACAAGACAGTTAATACATTATCTTAGAATCAATTAACAAAAACATTCAGTACCAAATTTTGGATTTCTGAATTAAATTGGTCAAAAGTGACAGTAGAGACATTTATAAAGTTACAAAAGATTTTTTATTTCAAATTAAAACTGTTTTGAACTTTTGAACTTTCTATTCATCGTTGAATCCTGAAAAAACTCATATTTTCCACATCATATTTTCCACATTTATCATAGTTTCCACAAAAAATCTTAAGCAGTACAACAGTTGTCAACATTGAGAATAATAAGAAATGTTTCTTGAGCACTCACTCAGCATTTTAGAATGATTTCCAAAGGATCATGTGGAACTGAAGACTGGCGTAATGATGCTGAAAATTCAGCTTTGCATGGAACAGATTTAGAGAATTTTATCATTGCATCACTTACTCACTAATGGATCCTCTGCAGTGAATGGGTGCCGTCAGAATGAGAGTCCAAACAGCTGATAAAAACATTGCAACAATCCACAAGTAATCCACATGACACCATGTCCATAAATTAATGTCTTGTGAAGCTAAATAAATACATTTAAAACTTGTAAATTGGGGCTTGATTTGTGTATATTTCTCTCCTGACTGAGACAAAACAACTTCACTGGAGAAAGCAATATTACAGATAGAGGGTTCATATTGCAGCCAGAAGCAACCGTTTGAAGTTCCAATCTCTTAATGATGGATGTACTTATTAAAATATGTCATTTTTGCTGTAATGATGTTAATGGATGAATGTGTTGTGGATTACTGTGATTTTTTTCATCTGCTGTTTGGACTCTCATTCTGATGGCACCCATTCACTGCAGAGGATCCATTGGTGAGTGAGTGATTTAATGCTAAATTTATCCAAATCTGTTCAGTAGGCATGATTCATTTTTTCTATAACTAACCATACTAAATGAATGTGTCATATTGAAGGGTATATGAAGCGAACAAAAGAAACTCACTCCAGCTTAATCACATTTCACTTCTTAGCTACAAACCACCAAGGGAGGTGATGTCACAATACCATGCACTAAAATACTGTCATTTAACTGCATTATCTGCACTCTACGGAAACAGGTTACAGCTGACATATTAAGCATAAAGCAGGAAAAGACTGTGACATCAAAATTGATCAAATCTGTATATATATTAAACACAAATGTGCATATGCTATACTGCATATAAAAGTAACAGCGACTGAGAATAGAATGGATGATAAACTGTTTTACTTCAACTATGCTTGAACACACATACAAAGCTATGCAACAAAAATGCTTTTATTCACAGCCATTCTACTGGCCTGCCTTGTTTCGTTCTGCTGAAGCACATAAGCGCTTTTGTCTGTATTCCCATGGGATCACATCCTCTAGGCTCTACCGCTGCAGTCAGAGGTAAAAACGCTTCTGCTGTGGCAACAATGCAGAGGATTTATCAGACAGGTGATACAAATGCGTTATGGGTATTCATATTTCCAGACAATAACTCTAGGGACTGTTTATTATTAGATCAAAAACTATAGGCAACCAAATTAGGGAGAAGATGTTCTAATAAAGTTTTCTGAAACACAGCCAAACCGCAAAAGATGATGGCTTCATTCCCAGATGCAAAGTGAGGTAACTTTCCCGTAAAACGACTTTAGAAAAGTGGCCGGATCCAAACCGTTGGGTGTGGTGGTGAATAATTTGATGGTTTTAAAAAAATAACAAAAATTGCAATTCATGTTTTTGTAATTTAAATTAGTTTCTGTTGTTTAATGTCTACATAATTTTTAGTAATTTTTATTGCTGTTTTAGCTATTTAATCCATCAACATGGCAAATGTTGCCTTGCTGAAAAAAAATAATTTTCGTTTTTTTTTTTTTCTATTAAATTTCAGTTAATATTTATTTTAAGTAATTCATGCTTTTTTATGGTTTTAGTTACCTATAATAACCCTGAAACTATTGAAATATAAAAAATATATCAAATATATTTTTATTGAAAAATAAAAATCCACACAATTCAGCTTTAAAGTCTGTTAGATAAGCCACTTGAAAGGATTTTTTTTTGTTTTTTTTAAGATCTTTCTGATCTAAAGCCAAAGATTTTTTCTAAATCTATTTGTATTCTCAGCAACCTGTCCCGAAATAACCATTAATGTAATTAGTGCACTTTATTATGTGAATGGCTTGGTTGGAAAGGCTGTGCCAAGAACATAAAATGCAAATTCAAATATCTTCAGAAAACAAAACCAGCCAAAAGGCATCATTATACACATAATGCATTTCCTGTACTGTTCTGGGCTTTGATGGGTCAAAAGGGCAACTATGAGGAGTCTGGATCATCCGTGTTCAGCTACCGGGCAACACTCCAACATTTATACCTATTGTTGCTAGGAGACATTCCCGCTAATGTTTACAGCTCGCCTCAATCAAACAGGAAGCTGGCAAATAGCGTGCAGCACAGCACAGGTATCACCACCGTAACCTTTTGTGTTCTGAAATCTCACGACTACGAAAGAGGCATCCGGGGCGGGAAAAGAAAGGTTAATTTAATGCCAATGGAAGAGAGACGTCTGAAAAATGTCCTGCAGCAAAGACTTATTCCCACTGCACGTTTGCAGCACTTGTGTTTATTGGTTTTATTAAACTGGGAATGATTTGTAACATCTGAAAAGCCATTAAATCTTTCTGCCTTTTTAGATTTGGATTGTGGTGTGGAGAAGCCAATTCAATTCACTCGTCAAATATCAAGGACTTCTTTTCCCAGAGAGGCAGATCTTCAGTCACAAAGCCAAAGAGCTTCGGTTGTTCGCTATGCTATTCTGTCTCGATCCTGCTTGTCAATCTGGGATTCTTTATTGTCAAATTCATGAAAATATTAGCAAACAAAGCGATCTGATTCAACAGTCCTACTTACATCACAAATCAATGATTTTGCACCAAGCATGACACCAAAGGTTTCCAGCGACATAAGAATGTGAAACTGCTGTCACAATAACAATCAGAACATATTTTTTCTTTTTTTATATACAGCCTCAAACATTAGTGAATGGCATAACTTGAATGTCAGTCTCTTTGGATAAATGTGTCAGCTAAATGCATAAATGTAAATATTTGATGTTTAATATTCAAGGAATCAGATTAACAACCAATGAGATTGCATGGAACAATCAACAAAATGTTGCACAAAATTATCTGATTTAGGCAACATGAAAAAAATAGCTTTAATAGTGTAGAGGTGTAAGAGAGAAAATATGTTTTAAAAATATAACTCTACCATGTATAAATGAACATTCATTTATACATGGTAGAGTTATGGCATCAATGCTTTGATGAGATATGTAAATATTTGGATTCATTATGCAAAACGGCTTCCTAAACCATCTGTCAGTTTTGGGAAATCAAGGTCACGTCGCAATGGCATTGCATAGAAATTTAGAACAATATTCTGCCAGTGTGATTGTTTTGTTTGGCAAAGGATCTGTTCGAAGTGCTTTCCGTCTGTACGCTATACGAATCCGTTTACTTCCAATCCAAACAATGAGAGTTGTCGCAGCACTTTTACATGCTTACGGGCAAACTCAACCAAATATAATACAAGGCATTAACCTCAAAAAATCTACGTTTGGCAAATCACCTGCATTCAGGAGAGTAATTAATTTCAAGAGCACAAGCTTTTCTCCTGCATACAGCTGATTATGATGAAGGAAAACAACAATTAAACCTTTGTCTTTGTGCTGTTCCAAGAGGAAAAATGACAGCAGACATTCATACCAGTTTGAAAACAAAGCAATTATAGAAATGTTTAGCGCCAGGTGTAGAATTTTTCAAGAGAACTTAGAAATGAACTCACTTCATGACCCCAAGAACTGTCAGTATCTGGGCAATCTGTTATTCACCAATGACTATCTAACAGGTCATTTTTTTATTTTCCCCCTCAATTTACACATTCTATTTTTACTCTTCAAGTAACATTTGAGTTAACAATCAATCTTGGGTTTATTTTGTGGCTGAGAATTATTTGTTTCCAGTACAAGGTGCAGAAGAACAGCATAAACGAATAATAAAACAATAAGATGGATGAACAACATGACACAAACCTGATTTCATAAATGCATCTGAAATGACAAATGCAGAAGCTGATTAAAGTTAAATCATAAATGTTGAATGCATAGAGCATCTCCTCCAGTAGCTTATTAAACATCAATTTAACATCTTAATCTACTAAAATTAATTACAAGAAAAATAATGCATAAAAATGAACACATTTAATCATGCTCCCTGACTCATGCTATTCTACAAAAAACTTGCCAAATCACACTAACTGAGAGCAGACAGCACAAAACGAATAAGGACAGATGGACAAACTCGAATGCATAATGGATTTCTGTGGACTGTGATAGACTTCAATGATATGGAAATAAAACGAACAATATACTGACTTCTAAAGCCACTTTCTGTGATGTCTATTCAACTCAATGCCACAGTAACATCTTTGAATTATCCTAATTTAAGGGATAGTCGCCTCATATTTTTTTTTTTTTTTTTTTTTTTTAGAAAACATTGATATTAATTGCGATTAGTTTAAGTTATCACCATATGTGACCATGGACCACAAAACCAGTCTTAAGTGTCAATGTTCGAAATTGAGATGCATACATAATATGAAAGCTGAATAAATAAGCTTTCCATTGATGTATGGTTTGTTAGGATTGGACAATATTTGGCTGAGATACAATTATTTGAATATCTGGAATCTGAGGGTGCAAAAAAATCTAAATACTGAGAAAATCACCTTTAAAATTGTCCAAATGAAGTTCTTATCAATGCATATTACTAATCAAAAATTAAGTTTTAATATATTTACGTTAAGAAATTTACAAAATATCTTCATGGAACATGATCTTTACTTAATATCCAAATGATTTTTGGCATAAAAGAAAAATCGATAATTTTGACCTATACCATGTATTTTTGGTTATTGCTACAAATATACCCCAGCGACTTAAATATACCCGAGCGCTGTAAAGTTTTGTGGTCCAGGGTCACATATCATGTAAATAATTAAACCAAAACATTTAGAAACAGACTGCAATAGTTTTACAATATTTACGATTACATAAAGACTATCAACACTAAATCAACTGAATATTGTAGTTTATTCTGGCCAAGAACTGCCCACTTAGGCAGCCTTCTGACCAACATGTAAAATGACCAACTGTTGTTGATAAGGCTGTGCAGGGCAGATAAATCTGAAATCGATGCAGCCACAACAACAGACTGGCCTGCAACAAAGTGGTAAAACATTCAAAAACATTCAGTTTCCACAAAAACATAGAAAGATAACAAGGAAATTAGAGCAAAATATGAGTGAACCACACCGCCAGGCCTTCCCTCATGGACATAACAGAAGATAAAGTAAGTCTAAAACAAAACTCTTGAATAACTTTAAATGGCATGAGCCTGCAGCATCAGCAGCAATCTGGTAACATGCCTGATAAAAAAAAACTTGTGCATGCCTGATTCCCAGAAGCTCCCTTGTGGGCAGCCAATTGGAACGGGCAGATTTCACCAGATGTATTCATCTTTGCGTACAATATGCATCAGAGAGTCCATAGGGAGGCTGTCAAAGGCTGAAGCTAAGAGGACCGCTTTTACAACAGATATCAAATTTTTCATCAGCCTTAATAGTGTCAAACTATTTTACCAGATGTCCTTTCTATGAATGCATCTTTGAGCAATCTCAATAAACACATCCATTGAGTATACAATGTTCTTTTCTTTGCTTTCATGTCAAAATGTTTGGCCTTCAGGCCAGACTGTTGGACCACAGGCATTTATACTTGCCAGACACAAAAACCACCAGAGAGAAATCTCTTATAAATGCTTTAACTATGGACACTTGATCTGTGTTATAGCCTTAGGCCAATAAAAAACGGTCTGCTTGGTAATTTAGCAGAGCTGGGTGCATTAGCTCCATTTGATTAGTTTTTCTACAGCCATTCCAACAGAAGAAAAGGGTAACAAACTTTTTATTTACAGTGCAAACCACAGAAAAAAAAAAAATATATTTTTTAAAATCCAAATTTTCTCTTTGAGAGGCCATACACAAACAAATGAAGTGAAGTGAAGTGACATTCAGCCAAGTATGGTGACCCATACTCGGAATTCGTGCTCTGCATTTAACCCATCCAACGTGCACACACACAGCAGTGAACACACACACACAGCAGTGAACACACACCCTGAGCAGTGGGCAGCCATTTATGCTGCGGCGCCCGGGGAGCAGTTGGGGGTTCGGTGTCTTGCTCAAGGGCACCTCAGTCGTGGTATTGAGGGTGGAGAGAGCGCTGGACATTCACTCCCCCCACCTACAATCCCTGCCGGCCGGAGACTCGAACCCGCAACCTTTGGATTACAAGTCCGACTCTCTGACCATTAGGCCACGACTTCCCAAAGCAGGTTGTTAACCAAATAGCCACAAATAAAAAAAATAACATTGGATAAGAATTTTTTTCTTCATTTTTCCCAACTCTGACAACGCTACATCTATTGTACATGCCATCTTTTGGTGTAAAAACATTCAGTTGTTGGGGGAAATTGTGACATAAGAAATATCAACTATATTTCACATACTGTAAGATCATTCTTTAAAGTAGTAATATAATTGCGTCAATCAATTTAGTCATTTTCTGTATTATTGCCGCCTTATATGCTACTGATTATAGTAGTTGTCGAATATAAGTGATTAATGCAAAAGTTTAAGAGGGCCAAACATTAATTATTTTCTGAAATCCTAAATTGATATCAGTGCATAAATTCATAAAGAGTGTCCATAAACCTGCCCTCCTTAGTTACTGTTGCTATGTCTGACAATCCATGCCACTCTCACACTACACATGTTCTCACAAAAAAACACATTGTGGAGTAAAGAGGACACTGACAACATGCAGACAAGACATGGTCACAGCTATCAAATTTTCAAATTTTTTAAGAAATTCAAACATTAAATACCATTTGTTTTTGCTCTTTAATGTGTCGTGACAGATCACTGTGACTGTAGCGCCTCAGAACCAATCGACTTTTCATATTTACTTAAAGCACAAAATGAACATGACTGAACATCAGAACATATTTTATTCAAACTGCGGAAAGATGTCAATACACAACATTTTTCTAGTTTAAATCCACCGAAGTTAATCTACTCCCCTGTCTGATTTGTTTGTCAGACAAGATTGCGGATTCGGCATTATGATTGGTCAGATTGCATGTCAATCAAGCTCTTTGCGAAGGGTCACTTGCCCCCAAGCTCCATTATAAAACCATATGTGGCAGCTATCAGCAGCATATGAGCATTTGCCATTTATGTTAACCTGTAACCAATAACATGAAGATAAAATTAAGTTTAAATGGAAAGGCATCACAACTTCAGACTTTGGACATAAAAAGGCTTTTTTTTCTATACAACCAACCTTCTTTTCCTCATGAAGAGCGAGAACACTACTGATAAGAGGAACAAGAGGAACAAATACAAAATATTGCAATACAAGAATGTTTTTCCAACCCTTAAGAGCATCCAACTGAGGGCATCTCTCAGAATAGTACAAAACATGGGGAAAAGAGGATCAGAAAAGGTCAGAGAAACAGAGAGGACAAAAGAGAGCTCAGATCAGAAAAAATGTGAACGCCCCTCAAAGTTTTAACATCTAACCGCACAAAACCCACCCTAATCCTAAACTATACCAAATCGCATTATAAGACAACAGCTACTCAAGAGTTACTCGCGAGCTTATGATAACAACCTGCTCAAATGACTCGCTTATGACATCATCACGCTCAAAGACCGACTTCTAGTCATGAACACTGAGTAAGGTCTGATTAATGGACACCAGGTGGTGACATCACCCACTACGGTTGAATCTTCGGGTTAATGACCTGCGTGATACATTAACCTACAAACGTCCATTTAGATTAGTGTAGTCGCACTTGCCAGTTGTCATGTGATCTATCACGCACGCCTGATGCACCATGCCAGCTGGTTGGCATGGCGAGACTGTCGCTGGCCACTATCCATTACTGTAACTGAAAGAGTGATTAAAAAGGTGTCACAGAGATGGGAAGAGTCTGGGAAGAGTAAAATTACTCAGCTCTGTGAATTCTCTCAGAGCCCGATGTTGCTGTACAAACACCAGACTGAAATCATCTTTTCAAATGGGACTAGTTTAGAAAACATTCTGATGGTTATAACCTCTCAAGCTCTAGCAGAAGCAATAAGTAATCGTTTTCTGCTTAGTAGGTCAATGAGACTTGGCATTGCTTCTTTAACTTAAAACTCCTAATTGGCTGTCAGGACCCGTGGTAGTGGGAAGATAAGCATAAATGATAGTGGCCCCAGGCTAATGACACAAGCCCTGCCTTCATGAGCCCCATCATCCCTCCGGTGTAATATAACGAGGCAGGGTTTCCACATATAGCCCCATATTATTTCAACTAAGATTACTCACAGCCACGTACACCTTAGTGCCGTATCACTGGCCACTTGTCAGTTGGACACTTGGGTTCTTGAGTTCTCAGGTTCACTTCTGGAAGACACTACAGTTTTTGCACCATAACAAGTGACTGACTCTCATCCTTGAACCAAACCTAATTCCACAACTGTATAACATCACATCAAATAACCAAGCACGGGCGTCCAGAAACCAATTCAGATAAAAAACCTAAGTAAGCAACCTGAAAGGTTGCAGGTTCAAACCCTTCATGAACTTTCACCCAAGCTTACTCCAATCATACTGTCCCTGTTCACCAATATACCAGTTTTTTTATAAGACTGAAATGCAGTTTTGTAATTTAACATCTAGGCTGCTAACCGGAAGGTTGCAGGTTCGAATCCACAAACTATCACCCTCAGGGCAGGTTTAGAAATTACTTGAGTGTTATCACTTACCAATTGCATGCCACATATAAATGCCAGCGTGCATCTACCACTGCAACAGCCCATCTTGCCCTTCTTCGAGTCCGTGTTTCCACGTGGATCTCTGTAACTCCACAAGATAACGCCGAGGCAACGGGTTTAAAGGGGTCTTTCTTCACTCCAAAGGCGATAGACGCGAATCAAATACGCCCTTCTGATGAAAGCATCCCAAGCGCTCCACCATGTAGGAAGAAGATATGAAGAAAACTGCATGTGTTTGTTAGAAAAGTGGAATTGAGCTCTAACGCAAAGTCAAAGAGATACGAACAGCACTTCCCTAAGTTAGTGGAGAAATAACGGTAGCTCCAAATCCGGCACTGAAAGACATGTCAGTGTGATCTTCCACGGGTCCGTGTCTCAGAAACAAAGCCACCAGTGTTGTTTACGCTATCATTGCTCCTCCCTCGCGAGAAAGAAACCGAATTAACACATTTTAAACAGCAACGATTCGCTTTATTTCTCTGGAAGCCGCGGTGCGCGTTAAGCTGTCCAGCAGGAAATGCACGGGAATGGTGATAAGAGGACAGTAATCCAAGCGCGCGTCCTGTAGGAACCTTTCAGTGCAGCTGAAATGGGTCCCTTAACTACTAGGCTATTGGCCCCTTCCAGTGTTAACTTGCACAGTCCGGGTGTAGAGGAGGACAAAGAAGCGGTGCATCTTGCACCATCTGACGCTCCAGATTGAATGAAGCGCACGCGGTGCTGCTCTCCGCGGGGATGCGACTCGGTTTGTTTCTCACGCAGCGGCTGGTGCTGATGCTGTAAAGAGCGCAGATGAGGACCTGGACGTCCCTCAATGCGCCGGATGAGCTCTCTGCTCCCTCTCTCAGTGGGCGTGAGAGCAACACGATATGGAAATAATGACTGTGTGGTATTGGGGGTCACTGGGCAAGATGCAGATATATAACGGGCTGTAATCGCTTCATTCAGGTCTGAATTTAAACGGCGCCCTCGGGTTTCAAAGTCTAGAATGAAAATAAATGTTCTTGTTAACAATATAACAATTCGTTTCGTAAGATTCCATTAGTGTAGCCAACTTGAGAGGTTCTTTTGAAGATACTTTTTGTACAGTATCGTTTTGGCTGCTTATGGAGGGATTTATTTTGCGATAACGAACTGACTGTATTATCCCGCGTATTAGCCTTCATGCTTTGATGTACAGAATTTGGTGACGGCAAATATTCTTAAATAGATGAATGTCGCGATTGACCAATCAGAATCAAGTCCTAGCCTATTCCATAGAGGCGTGTAATACACAATGTATACTTAACAGAACACACTATACACACTTTATAAGCATACATGTGTACTTGCTTGTATAGTAGGCCTATAGCCTTTATACTTAAAGATAATGCTGGTGCGATGCAACATGAACACAAACACAAGCCCACACCCACAAAGAAATACACACACAATCAGTCTCTCTATCAATGTTTATGACATGCTTTAATTTTCCCAGCAATCTTGAGTGGCAGTAGCGTGTATTTACTTTCTGATTTCCGGAGGTAATGACTTCAGGCAAAACTGTGGACCCCTCCTTCCTGTCATGCTTGTCTTCTGGTCCAGTATGGATTCATTTCACTTCTACCTGGGAAAGCGATAGAATTAGCAATAGTGCATGCCACATGACTTATCTGAGTTTTCCAGCCATCATGTCTGGTCCTCACATTTGCCAAGTTTCCACAATGTCCAAGCAAGCAAGCTATTATAAACAAACCTGGAGGAAATGAAAGCCATTAACCTCAGAGCATGACAGAAAACACTACTTTTTTAACATGCCACATATGAATAATCAAATATTTTGTTTTTCTTGCATGCGTTTTTATTTTTTGTTCCCTTAAAAGTCATTATAACTCTTTGAGACATAGCCCTTTTCGATTCAGATCGATGATTTGATTTTATTTCATTCACATCAGAAAATTTTAATTATCCGCCTGAAAGTTTCACACTGTTTGTATCTGATGGCTCTCTCAAATCTTAATCTAGATCGGACAAACTGGGGCGAACCATTAAAAAATATGAAATTAAGGAGGACAGCGCATCTGTAGCAGCTGTATGGAGAGATATTGATCCTTTAAAAATTCATGAGCTACTGCAGAGCCCTAACTTCTATCACTTTAAATTGGACACCAGACAGATGCACTTTCCTGCTTTGTGCTTTAGTGAGGTTGAACTTTGGGTTCTCCTGAATGTTTTATTTGATCTGCTCTTATTCCATCAGCATGCTATCATAGGATTTTCACCTGCCTAACAGTGAACAATCAGGACATTATTCTTTCAAAGGTACCGTTGCACCTTAAAAATGCTCTCGTTGACAGGCTGAACTGTGGATGTTAAAGCTGCATTGTATCATTTAAATAAAACAATGGTTATTTCACAGATTTACAAGAGTGACATGACAGTCGCTGTGGCTATGAATGCATTTATAGGCCGACTTAGCTGCAAAACAACATGTTCATATGCTCAATTGTTCCACTACATCTCATATCGAAATCTCTAGTAACTTTGTAATCGCAATGTTATCATTTATTCACCAAGATGGAATTTTTATAAAAGACTTGTGACATATGAGCTGATGGTTGCCATGCTAAATAGATGTTTTTGAGTTGCAATGGGTTCAGCTAAGGGCTAAAGAAATTTACAAATCTTTATATACATTAATTCATGTAACAGATGTTTTTATCAAAAATAATTTACATGAATTAACATGAATCCGTCCCACAACCTAATTTTAGTTGTTGTTTTTTTTTGTCCTTCCCTTTAAAACTCATTCTGTAGGCTTGTATATTACCTCAAGTAACACTATTTGTTAACACACTGCAACTATGGGTTTACGTGATTGCAGCGAGGTACAGTATATTAGAGGTAATTAGTTCACAAAGCCAGTGTTAACAAACAGTAGCAGTCCTGCTTTACGCTACCTGTCGGTATGTCTTAATAAGTGTAACACTGAGAGCTGATTACATAAGCTCCAATAATGAGGTGTTCAATAACAGCCTGCAGAAGGGCTGTTCAATTAATTTTTTAATAAGCCAGTGATTGGCCCCTCTGGGTGTTTCAGTGCCCCCTTGTGGATGTAGGATAACATTTCAGCAATTCTGCATTAAACACTGCCATCTTATTATACGTCAGGGCAGTCAAATGCCAATTTAAATGTGCTGATCATATTATTTCGCATTAAAATACTTACTTTAAAACTTAACTGTTCATCTGGGCCAGAATTCTACATGCTCCTTTTTGAAAAGAATGCACACAATTATCCAGTAAAGTTTGAAACAGCAATGCAAGGAGCAGAATTAAAAGTTATTTTCACACATGCACAACAGATGAGTCGTGTTCACCACACAAACAGTGTCTTGGCATCAGATAAACACATCACACAATGACTGCTGCTGTGTTAGGGAAACCACAGCGCTTCTGTAGCTCAGTGTCAGTTTTAATCATTTAAAACCTGCATTCCAGAAGGCCATCAGATATTGATGATAATTTCCTGCCTGCAGTTTGTTTGTTGCACTGCGACAGACTGTTTGATCAAAGTTTGCTAGTGATGCAAGTTCCTGTATATTTGAAGCAATCCACAGAGCAAACAAGAGGAGGTGAATAACTCTCAAAAGTTGAATTGTTTACCCTATAAATTAAAAATCTATCATTTACTCGACAAAGAAACTATTTTCTCTTTTAAAAAGTGCTGGTAAACTTAAACAATTACAAATGGCAATAATACAGAATAAATAAAAAAAACTGTAAAACAATTGTTCAACATAAAATGAAAATTATACAATTTACTCAACATAGAAGCTATTTTCTCTTTCCAAAAGTGCTGGCAAACTTAAACAATTACAAATGGCAACAAACACTGAATTAAATGTGAAATTTTGAAGTAGAAAAACTGAAATAGTATTTTCTTGTACTCCAATAAATCCATTTTATTTCAAATTATTTTCAGGCAATTTGTTTTTAGCATTTTTGTATTAACTATAATTTTATGGCAAAAACTGTACTACAATTGTTCAAATGTTCAAATTTTGTGTTCCTGGAGGAAAAAAATATTGCATATGGGAACAAAGAGTTTTGTAAGTGCATTTACTTTGAGTCAATTTTCACCAAGAATTAAAAAAAATAATAATAATTCTGAAATTGTACTTTCTTGTAAAAATGTATTCCAGCAATCCTATTTACTACTTCAAAATAGAAAAAAAAATTACACAGTGTAATGACAGAATTGTTATATTTAAGCGAGTTATTCCGTTAACAGTCAAGCTGTAAGTCTAAACAACCACAGTGTAATTCACTCAACTTTCTATTCGTATTCGTTAAGTGTTCGCCTTACAAACACAGCTGACCCATCAGCCCAGACATTACACATTACCACCGAATGAGGCCGTTAACACAACCTCTGCAATTATCATACACGTTTAAAGTGTGCATTTACAGCCTAGTGTTTTTCAGCTCATTTTCTATCCCGAGGCCTCCACAACTGCTTCTATTGATACCTGCCAGCGAGCTCTGCTAGCTGCCAGTGAACTTGAGAGAGAGAGATTGGTTGAACTTTCATTGTGACACTCTTAGTGGCGCCTTTTAGCGGAGAGCTTTGAAAACGAATGAATGCCAGAAGAATGTCTGCAATGCAGGGTTTTTAATTGATGGTACGGTATCTGAACAATGAAAGTACGGCAGGCAGGGCAGCAGCAGCTGTAATGCGTTGCGACTCCATTCAGATGTCCGGCGTACTTTCCTTGAGTGGGAATCAGTGATGCGTTGGGTTTCCCATCTCAGCACTTTAATATGGGATGTTGCAGCCCTGTCAACTCTAATTATACATGCACACATCCAACAGTATTGGGCTGCATTCAGTTCAGAGGGATATGTTGCCAAAGAGCATGTTGCATGGTCAAATCTTTATACAACTCCAATAATATTGTGGACTTTACAATGATGGAACGTTTGCAATTTTGCCAGCAGGAGCAATCCCAGCTGAGTCACTATCAATATCCGGCTAGCTTTTAGGATGGGCTTTTATGGATTGGTGCTGTGGATGAGACCAGCATTACTAGATTGAGACCCAGAGAAAAGGTAAAAACTTTTTCCTATTAAACGTCATTCATTACAACCTGATTACTTAAACTGCTCTATGATTAGACCTAAAGGACTGTAGCTGAACCTGTAACAGCCTTCCTAAACTGTAAGGGTAAAATTAGGGCCACTAAACTTAGAAATTCACTTAACTTGAGTATGAATTCTTACTAAAATGAATAAATGGGTTCACTTTTAAAATGACATGTTGAACCATGGTGCTTATGTAGGTTATGTAGGTTTAAAGGAATAGATCAGCCAAAAATGCTGAAAATTTAGCATCCAAGATATACTATAGTTTGTTTCTTTATTGGAACAGATTTGGAGAAATGTAGCATTATATAACTTGCTCAGCAATTGAACCTCTGCAGTGAATGGGTGCCGTCAGAATGAGAACAGCTGATAAAAAACATCACAATAATGCAGAAGTAATCCACATGACTCTCATCTATCAATTAAACACCATTCCCTGTTCTGTTTTGGTTGAACTAGTCTGACCTGTGATATTTTAACTATTGTTTGTCACTGTTAGACCAGCCTTACATATTTGTCATCTCATTCATTAAAAGTCCAAAACTCCACTTTCATTTTTCATAATGCAGCCCAGTTAAATATAATACACATCATAAGGCCTCTATTTTGTTTACTTTGCAACAGTTCAGTCGCCATGACTGTCAATCTCTGATGGGGGGGAAAAATAGTAAAACAGCAATATTGTAAAACAAAAACATCTTCTTTTTAATATATTTTAAAATGTTATTTATTCCTGTGATGGTAAAGCTGAATTTACAGCAGCCTTCACATGATCCTTCAGAAATCATTCCAATTTGCTGATTTGGTGATCAAGAAACATTCATTATTATTATCAGTGAGGAAAACAGAGTTGCTTAATAGTTTTTTATAAACTATGCTCACTTTTTTCAGGATTCTTCTGACACCATAATTGTCTTTACTATCACTATTGATTAATGCATCCTTTCTGAATGAAATTATTCATTTCTTTAATAAATAATAATAATAATTTAATGAGCGTTGTGAATGTAGCATCTGGTTTTTGGAAAACACAACAGTTTCATTAACAATTAACATATGAGGTGTTACTGGTGTAATTTAAGAACATAATGTTAAAGTCTCTTCAAGTAATGTTAACCACAGACCTATTTTACCTATTAAACTGAAAACCGCTTTGCTAAAAAACTATTTAAAACTCTACAAGGAAACCCACGGCTCAATAATGTTCATTCTCTTCTAGCTTTTAGGACTATGAACAGCTCTATAAGAAGGCCCCTCAACCCCCCAAAAAGACATCCTTATTCATACATTATGATCCCATCAATACTCCCATTAAACCAAAGGCTTAGTTTGCTCGGTGTTACCTATTTTCTTTCTTGTTTATGGCTCTGTTGTTGTCTAGTACAGCAAGCATCCAGATGGCCGGTTAGAGCTGACAGGACTAAATTATGATTGGGTTTGGCATGGCATAACAGGGGTTTGATGCACTCATAACATCCATAACACCCCTCCCTGTGAAATACAATGACAGAGCGCATTATAGGCCTATTTTTTTTCTTTTGTCGCCTCAAATTCCTGTTCTCCAAAAGCATTTGAATCAGGGCCTGACCTCTCCTCCCATTATGGTCATTTAGCGCTGCTTGCTATTGCACTCCAGACAGACTGTCTTTAAGTATTAATGACTTCATCAGCAGTTCTTTTAAATTACCCATTAAGATGCAGTTTTGTCCGATCCTTTACTGCTGGGTCTGCTTCCTCTCACCAACAGCTACAGATCTCACCATGTGAGAAGGAACAAAACCTGACGACTATTAGGGAGACGAACACTTCTTTAAGTTTCTGCCTGTGCTGAAGGATTATTTTCCAATGAAGCAGCCCAAATCTGTATCATGCCAGGTTAGTAATGCTAGTTTTACATACTAAATGAAATTAAATGATTTGGAGATGGTGTATTGTTGTTTTGGCTGACAATTGCAAACTGTAAAATACTTGGTTGTCAAAGAGGGAATGCTATAAAAGTGAATGCTTTGTTTTTATAGACAAGTTTATGCATCACATTTTTGTTTCCCAACCTGCTGGTTTATTGCTTTCTCTTTCCAGAAACTGTATTTGTATGGCTCACAAAAAGCCATTTCTTTTCTAAATTAGTTCTTTAAAATCATTCATGGATGGAAAGAATTTGGCTACTTTGCCGGATTTTTCATCATTATAGACTCATCACCTCTTTTTTGGTTGTTCCTTTTTTATTCCTTTTTTTTATTTCACAGACAAAAGAATGAGATTATGTAAAAAACAAATCTGCATATCTTTCATAAAGCTTTTTGAAGAAACACAGTAAGCTTTATAGGCTGTTGACTAGTTATCCGCCTTATATCACCAATATTGTGTTACCCATTAGGGACCCATGACACATTTCCAAAATATTACTCAACAACAAATCTGTAAAGTAAATCTGAATTTTTGTTTCTATATTTGCATCACTGCACTAGGTAGCCACATCCACAAAATCTCATTGGTCCAACATCCAGCTCCACATAAAAGGTAATTTTACATCAGAGATCCTCTGATTGGCTGTGACTGCATTATGTCACTCAGCAGTTTTTTTTTTTTTAGTTCTGCATGGATTACTGATTTTGTTAAGTCATTACATCCATTTTACAATACCTTGAAAACAAGTTCTTATTCAGAACAGGTTCCAATGATATAAAAATACCAGAGGTGAATGACAGTATGTTTTCTGCACCACTTATTCAATGGCACTAGAACACTGTTATGGGATCTACAACACAAATGATATTGCCCAATTTTGAGATTCTTTTTCCTGATTTTGGTTTGATTTTCAAACAAATGACTCCTAAGAGTTGGTTCTTTTTTAGTGGATCAAGAGCATGCTGCGCAACTATTAGAGTCCAATTTTCCAAATTAACAACTCCAACAAGTCGGTCCTTTTTAGTAGATCACAAACCAAGCAGTGCAACTAGTACAGTCCAATTTACAAACAGAGAACTTCTGAGTCACTAGTTTTAAGTGGATCAAAAATACACAGCGCAACCAGTGTAGTCCGATTCGCAAATTAATGGGCCTGTTTACACCTGGGGCACGTTCAAGCTCACACTGGTGCACAACGTTTTGCTACTGTTTCCGGGTTGAATGACATGTTTCCTGGAAACGGTGTGCAACGGGGTTTGAGATACGTTTTCTCATGTTTGGTGGGTGTGTCAAAAATGTCAAGCCAATCAGCAACAACATGTACAGTGCCTCACAGGTCTTTCTAAATGATCAGCTGTGTTCTGTTGCATTAATTCTTCAGATATTAAAAGCAGGGAATGTGTCGTATCAGTTATATCCATTACTTCTGCATTCTGAATCTTGCATTCGATGATGACACACACAAACCAGCATGAAGACGAGGGAGCTGACTTTGAGAGAAAAGCAAGCAATTTGGATGCTAAAAGAAAAGAGGAAGTCAGTTAGAGCTCTAGCAAAACCAGTGACACCAGCAATCAACAATGACCTGATCAGCTGAGAAAACAACAGTAGTTGATGACAGACAAATCATAAAAGCTGTGAAAATGAATCCTAAAAGAGGTGTCTGTAAAATCACCAACAACTTCCAGAAAGCTGGGGTGATGCTCTCGCAATTTACTGTCCTCAGGAGACTTTGACGCAGAATTACAGATGCTACACAGCAAGATGCAAACCTCTGACCAGCACCAAAAATAGAAAGGCAAGATTAGAGTTTGCAAAAAAGCACAAAGGTGAGCCAGAAGAGTTTTGGAACTGTGTTTATGGACCAATGAGACAAAGATGAACCTTTATCTAAGTGATGGGAAAGCAGAAATATGGAGAAAAAAGGGAACTGCAATGATCCCAAGCATACATCCTCATCTGTAAAGCATGGTTGGGGTGGTATCGTGGCATGGGCATGCATGGCTGCCTCTGGAACAGGCCCTCTCAACTTTACGGATGACTTAATGTATGATGACAGTAGCAGAATGAATTTGGAAGGGTGCAAAACCATCTTGCCTATCAATATTCAAGAAAATGCCACCAGATTCATTGGGAAGTGCTTCATATTGCATCAGCACAATGACCCAAAACACCCTGCCAGTTCAGTCAAGGAATTTATAAGGGCAAAGAAATGGAAAGTCTTAGATTGCCCAAGTCAGTCTCCAGATTTAAATCCAATTGAACATGAATTTCACCAGCTGTAGAGGAGAGTAAAGGCAGACACTCCCCAAAACAAGCAACAATTGGAATTGGCAGCATTAAAGGCTGGGAAAATTTAAAGTTTATTTGTATCGCACTTTTTACAAATCATTGCAAAGCAGCTCTACAGGAAATTAAGTTTCCACAATATATTTATATATTGCAGAAACTTAATATATTTAACTTATGGCAAAATTTGGTAATTCTGTATGTTGTCTGAGCGTTAACATCCTCTGAGGTCCTCTGAGGGGTTGGAATCATCTCTTCTCGGGTGTTTGGTCATCTCAGATCATTTAAGGGTTGGATCCAGACTAAAGCTTCTGTAATTCCTAGTTACCACGGGATCTTAATCCCATGGCAGAAACAGAGAAATAAATAGAGACATAATTAGCGTAGCTGCTGTTCCATCTGAGCAAAAATGATTTGTTCAACCCAAACTAGAGAATAATAATGTACATTTGATCAGATATAACTGCAGTACAAGATTATAAAATGCATTATGTGAATGCTTGGCTAAAGAGATCTGTCTTTAATCTAGATTTAAACAGAGAGAGTGTGTCTCAACCCTGAACGTTATCAGGAAGGCTATTCCAGAGTTTGGGAGCCAAATGTGAAAAAGCTCCTTCCACTATCTCCTTTAGTGGACTTTGCTATCCTAGGTACTACCAAAACTAAAGAGTTTTGCGACTTTAGGGAGCGGGTTGGATTGTAGCAATAGTAGAAGACAAGGTAGGTACACAGGAGCTAAACCATTTAGGGCCTTTTAGGCAAGTAATAATATTTTGTAACTGATACGGAACTTAATAGGTAGCCAGTGCAGAGACTGTAAAATTGGGGTAATATGATCATATTTTCTTGACCTGGTAAGGACTCTAGCCGCTGCATTTTGGACTATCTGTAGCTTGTTAATTGAAGATGCAGGACAACCACCTAGCAGTGCATTACAATAGTCCAGTCTAGAGGTCATGAATGCATGAACTAGCTTTTCTGCATCAGAAACAGGTAGCATGTTTTCTAAGATGGAAGAATGTTTTTGTAACATGGGAAATATGATTTTTAAAGGATAAGTTGCTGTCTAATATAACACCCAGATTTTTTACTTTAGAGGACGTAACAGTACATCCGTCTAGTTGCAAATTGTAATCCAAGAGATTCTGTGTACTGTCTTTTGGTCCAATAAGTAATATCTCTGTCTTATCTGAATTTAATAGGAGGAAATTACTGGTCATCCAATCTTTTACATTTTTTAAACAATCTATTATCTTAGTTTAGAAGTTTCATCTGGTTTTGTTGAGATATATAGTTGAGTATCATCATCTTAACAATGAAAAATAATCCCGTATTGTCTAATAATATTACCAAGGGGCAACATGTATATTGAAAATAGCAGAGGACCTAAAACAGATCCTTGTGGTACTCCATACTTTACTGGTGATAATTGAGATGACTCCCCATTTAAATGAACAAAGTGGTAGCGATCGGACAGGTAGGATCTAAACCATCTTAAAGCCTGCCCTTGAATGCCATTATAGTTTTGTAATCGATCTATGAGTATGTCATGGTCTATAGTGTCGAACGCAGCACTAAGATCAAGTAAAACTAGCAATGAGATGCAGCCTTGGTTTGACACAAGAAGTAAGTCATTTGTAATTTTAACAAGTGCAGTTTCTGTGCTATGGTGAGGCCTGAAACCTGAATGAAATTCTTCATGGAGATCATTTTTTTGCAAGAAGAGCACAATTGAGCAGACACAACTTTTTCTAAAATTTTAGACATAAACGGAAGATTTGAAATGGGTCTGTAATTTGCCAGTTCACTAGGATCTAGTTGTGGTTTCTTAATAAGAGGCTTAATAACCGCCAGCTTGAATGGTTTTGGGACATGACCTAAAGATAGCGATGAGTTAATAATATTGATAAGCGGTTCTTCTGCTACAAGTAACAACTCTTTCAGTAGTATAGTGGGTACAGGATCTAATAAACATGTTGTTGTTTTAGATGCACTGATAAGTTTATTTAGCTCTTCCTGTCCTATAGTTGTAAAGCACTGCAGTTTTTCTTTGGGTGCGATGAATGAAGCTGAAATACTAGAGGCGGTAGAATCTACATTTGTTATTGTATTTCTGATGTTATCTATTTTATCAGTGAAGAAATTCATAAAGTCATTACTATTAAACTGTGAGGGAATATTTAGATCGGGTGGCGTCTGCTTATTTGTTAATCTAGCCACTGTGCTAAATAAAAACCTTGGATTGTTTTGGTTATTATCTATGAGTTTGCGGATATTCTCTGCCCTGGCAGCTTTTAGAGCCTGTCTATAGCTGGACATACTGTTTTCCCACACAATTCTAAAAACTTCCAAGTTAGTTTTTCTCCATTTGTCACAGACTCACTGCTGTGATTGTACGCAAGGGATCTGCAACTAAATAATAGCTTTTAATCTTTTATATCTGCCTTATGTTCAACTGCCCCAATATTTATGCTCACATCAATGAGTGGGATGAACTCTAAAAGTGCTATTCTTTGTATTTGGTAAAACATATATGGAAACGGCTGATAATAAAATGTGACATTCTGTAGTTTTGTCTCATATTCATCTTTTAATCATATTTGCAAATGTGTTGACTCCACAGCCAATAGAGCAATTTTGTCTTTACTGTTCCAATACTTATGGAGGGCACTGTATACAGTGGTGTGAAAAAGTGTTGGCCCCCTTCCTGATTTTTTTTTTTTTTTTGCATGTTTGTCACACTTTATTGTTTCAGTTCATCAAACAAATTTAAATATTAATCAAATATAACACAAGTAAACACAACATGCAGTTTTTGAATTAAGTGTTTTATTATGAAGGGAAAACAAAATCCAAACCCACATGGCCCTGTGTGAAAAAGTGCTTGCCCCCTAAACCTAATAACTGGTTGGGCCACCCTTAGCAGCAACAACTGCAATCAAGCGTTTGCGATAACTTGGAATGAGTCTGTTACTGTGGAGGAATTTTGGCCCACTCATCTTGGCAGAATTGTTGTAATTCAGCCACATTGGAGGGTTTTCGAACATGAACCACCTTTTTAAGGTCATGCCACAGCATCTCAATAGGATTCAGGTCAGGACTAGGCCACTCCAAAGTCTTCATTTAGTTTTTCTTCAGCCATTCAGAGATGGATTTGCTGGTGTGTTTTGGATCATTGTCCTGCTGCAGAACCCAAGTTCGCAAAATAAAAAAAATTCAAAACAGAAAACGTTTTGGTCAAAAGTGATCGAAGAGCACCAGAGGGTTAAGAGGAAACTGAACCAAAACTGTAAAATTATTCTAATTTCCCTTCCTTAAAAACAACTGAACCTTGATTTGTTTTTCTACATCTGTTCCTAATCTTCAATTGGTTGTTTTGCTTATTTAATGCAATGACTAGTTATCCAGCTTTCACTTTTAGCATGGCATTCAGAGCACTGCTGATTGAGCCGTCTGCAAAACAACATGCTTTTTTTCTCGCCTTTGCACCATAGATAGAGATACAGATTATTCAGACCCTTGGCAAAGTCTTGTCTCATTTCAGGGACTTGAGAAGCTATTCAGAGAGGCAGCATATAGATGTAAATCTGGCTGATATAAAACCCTGCTATTGTGAGATAAGGAGGTCACAGATGTCATCGCAGTGTCTTTTATGTGATAGCTGTTCAGAGACGACAAGCTAGGATTGAACCCTGAGGTGACAAAGCAGCTCACTAAACAGGACAGAATGTGTCTGCGTCAACTTTCTCCCAGCGTGGGCTCCGCACGCACACAAAAACACACGCGCATACAAAAAAAAAAACACCCGTGATTCGCATCACAATGCCAGTCATTTTTCCTCCTCACTGCACCTGATTTCATCAGACCTGCATGTTTCATCTTGACCTGCAAAAGGATTGAGTGGGTGAGAAATGCAAAGCTTCTGTTGTATACTAAGCTCCGAAGGGACAAGACTAAAGATGGAAGTTTATCTTCATGAATATGGGTCTTCCAATAAAAGGAATAAGAAAAAAATGTCAACTTTTAGGGGTAATGTAGTAATGTTTTGGATATTATTTGGGTTTTTTTTTAGTCCATAAACCATTGGTTGAGGCCAGTGCTGCTATTGTGGGCTGATTGGGATAGTCAAATTAGCTTCAGTAGTAATTTCAGATTTTAGTATGCTGTATTTTGGCTTTAACATTCCTCAAAATTTAGCTTTAAAATTGGAGATTTTAACTCAAAATTTAAGTATTGTAGCATGTAGTCCATGTGTAACCTTTAATGTCACTTATGTGCTACTGTACTATAAGTTGAGAAACAATCTTTTAACAGCTAGATATACATTTTTCTGTAAATCAATAAATAAAAATACTGATAACTCTAGCACTTGTGGTTATATCCAAAGTTTTGTCTAATAAAATATTAGCAATAGCAAAGCAAGAGAATGACTGTCTACAAAAAAAAAAAAAAAAAGGCTAAGCAGAACTAAAGCCTATTGGCCATTTCTGAAAAATAAGTGACATCCCAACTTCCTGTTTCAATAGGATCTTTTAACATAAGAAACAAACCTGTTTTTGTCAAGCCATTTCATACAATCCTAAAAGCACACTCATGTTCTGACATCTCAAGCTTTTCCGTATTCCCTGAAATATGGGGAAGGTACAGCTGAAAGAATAAAATGCAATTTGCTCTTTAAAGGTCAACTTTCTAAATGTTCCATTTGCACGGTTTATGAAAAAGGTTCCGCTTGATTTGCATGAATATTTAACAAGCCACTGTAAACAGCTTAACCTGAGTTTATCATAGGCTCCGTTTCTCACATGCATTCATTTGCTTCACTACTGCTTCCCAAGCTTAGCTAAAAATCTGTATGCAGTATATCATGCTTTTAACATATAACATGCAATATTTCATTATGTAAATTAGCAGAAAATGGTGCTAAAATGGATCAAAATACACATTTCAGAGATACATTTTGATGTGTGCGGTTGCCTTCCGTAAACTCACCCGATGACAGCCCAGCTCCTCTTCAGGGGTAACACCCCTGGCCTAAAAAGGCAAAACATAATGCCGTTGCTGCCGGGGACTCTAAGAATAAACCACACAGTCCAGTCACAGATAAGGTTACCTTGAAACCCGTCCTCCCCTCTCTCCCATGTTTCCTGACCCACACACACATCATGGGCTGGTAACAAACATAAGGACAACCTAGGGCTTGATTTGCTCTTTTGACAGCCTAGCCTTGTTTTTTTCCCCTTCCTGCTGGTGCTTGGTCCCAGCTGGAAGTGTGTAGTTTTTTTTTCCTATGCCACTTTAAGCAACAGGTGCCATTTTTTGCTTCCTTGTAGGGGGCCCCGGCACAAGTGCAAGTTTTATTGGGACTCTAACAGGAAAGGCACAGAGAGCCATTGTGGTGCTTTCGATCAGAAAACTATTCCGGACCGGGGAATTGTGTTTTCAGGCTGTTAGTGCATGCGAGAGATGGAAGGTACTGTCAAATTCATTTTCAAGATACATTTCTAAGTGCATTTAACAATAAGGTGTAAGTCAAACAAATGTTAGTGTATGTAATGTAAATTGTGATACTAACAGTATACAGTCAAGTATTGTTTTTTAACTTAGCCGCTTAGTCAAGTTAACTGTATCTTAGACAGCAACCATCTGCTTTGCAGGGGAATTTTGTGGTTAAAAATACACCATGTCATATGGCTCTATGGAAATCTGTAGTCCTTTGAAGCAGGCCTCTGATGTTGTTGCAGCTTTTTAAGGGTTTTAAGGTAGTGCTATCAACTGAAATACAGTTCAATCAGCTAGAGAGGAAATATATTTAAAGGAATAGTTCACCAAAAATTTTTAATTTAAAATGTATTTTAAATTTACATTTCAAACAATTCTTAAAATGATTTACTTACCCTCAAGCCGTTCCCAACCCGTATGAGGATTTCACAATTTGTCTTCCACAGAAGAAATTACAATGAACAATTACAATGAACAGTGACTGAAGTTTTAAAAAGGACAAAAATGCACCATAAAAGAGGTCCATGCTGCTAGTACATTCTTCTCAAGTCAGTGAGATCACTGAGTCAGTAGGTTTGGTTTAGGATTTGGACTAGATTGATTAATGAATAAATCACTCACTGAAAAGATTTGACTTAAAACAATGATTGATTTACAAATCAACCATCACTACTTCTCTCAAGAGCAGCGGCTGTCAAGATAATCAGTGAACAACAACTTCAGTCTGTTTCACAGTTATAGTATGACTTTTGAAAACTTGGAATAAAATTACAGTAAGCTTTCAATGGGGACTAAAGCTTTTCAGGAGCCACAAAAGTGGTCCACATGACTTAAAGTTCCAGCTGAGTCGTTTAACTCCTAGATTTAGAAATGTGGTATTCTCAAAGGTTTTCCCAAGACGTTGAAACCCTCTCAGTTTCCAAACCAAAAAAAGGAATGGGTTTAAAAAGTTTGAAACCTTTTTAAAGTCGTTATCATTGAGATAGAGCTCCAAAAAAAGCCAATTATTGACGTCAAGGGCCTGCATAAATGAGCGCCAGTCTTGCGTGAAATGGCTTAATGTTGCAAAGACTTAAAAGTAAATTTGATATTCTGATTAAACTGTGAAAAGTCTCTCAGATCAGCCTGACTAAATCATATTTAAAGTGACACTTGAGGGAATAGCGGTGCATGGTGTTTTTTTATGCTGACTTCATTGTCTCAACAGCTCTCACTTACTAACCTGGGATTAGTTTCCATGGATATCCACACACGGATCTGAGGAAGACAAGGTCTCATATTAAAATGCGCAATGAGAAAATGGTCATTTTCTGTACCACCTTCCGCCGCTGTTCGGTTTACAGCACAACACGAGTTGAAGTGGCATTTGTGCACTGTGTTGCCATGGAAAGATTTCTCCTAAGCCTTTTGTGTACACTATCTGCGATCTTATGTTTCTGTATAGTCAGATACTCAAGCTTGTAGACAATCTGCAAGGGCGAAGTCATGATAACACAGAAAGATGCAGCATTACTCCAAACCAGATGCAGCTAAGCATATGGTGTCTACAGAAAGCTTCTCGAGTCAGCATTTGGATGGGACGTGTATTCCTAAGTTTGACAACAGAGACGAATGTGAAGCGCTGAAACAGGTGGTCTCAGCTGACACTTTCGGCGTGTGACGTGTATATCAAACCCCTGAACACACAGACACGTTCAAGCAAAAGTGGAGCCAGTGAAAAACATTGGATCTCTGGGCAACAGGGCCAACAGAAACAAAAGCCACTGCCTTGATCTTGGCTCAGATTCACAATGGATCAACACAATCACAACGGCTTGCTCAAGAATCAATCATTTGCTATGATTTAAGTCAAAAATATTGGCAAAAATCAATCAAGGGGTCTCGTAAACGTAGCGGCGTATATAAAGGTTACGTGTGGTGTATGTTTGGACTCTCTGAGCAGCAATTCAGACTGAGCTGCTGCAAGAATTTATATCAATTTAGAAATAAGGCTTTTAAAGGGGCTCCGGCCAACAGATGACACAGCGCCAGCATTCCTCATGTGGCCTTGGAGATGTTTTAACGATGAAACATTGCCATTGCAGATGTGTGCCCTATCTACAGACAACAAGTTCAATCCAATCTCATTGGCAGGCAATGCATTGATAAAAACTAAATACAAACATTCATCTGCTGTCTAGCTGTCTTTGTCTTCATAACTCTTATGTCATGTCTGCACAGAGAGTGAGCAGCGTGACAGAACTAGATAACTTTTAATGTTATGTGCATACAGTAGACAGATTGACTGAATATCTTTGAGCATCAAAAGCTGTTTCCATACAATACGCACTTGAAATATAAATAAATAAAATCACACTCATATCTCCAAAAACAAGGCCTCGTTTCCATCCCATGTGTTAAAAAGTACATTAGTGTAAAATTAAAGTTGCAGCCATTGCGACTCATTTTAGAAAACAAATTACTCCCTGTTTGAAGAGTGCAGACAAAATACTCTCTGTTTTGTCTGTAGATGCTCTACGCAGACAAAATAAACTATTTTTGTAAAATATTACCAGCAGATGCCTTATTTCTGGGAGCAACAACCTATAAGATGGTTAAGGGAGTTAATAGTAGCCAATCATCTGATTTGATTAGTTCACACAAAAAATCCTCTGAATTGACACAATCACTTTATATAATGAATATTTTAAATCAAATAAAGCCAAAACATAAAGAGGAACTGACATAATTTCTATTTTATGGTGAACTATTCCTTTAAAGTGTTCACCTGGTTTGATATTGGTTCAAACTCTAACCATCTGGGCTCTAAAACAACCAAAATGTAAACTCCACCAGTGACTACAAATGTATGAAACTGAAACTAGACCTGATACTTACCATAAATTACCAGCTTGAACCAATTAGAATGGTTTCTTATGGTTTAATCTGTTTTGTACCTGTCTTGTTTGCATTTATACATTTCTGAACCTCCATCTGTCCCTACAGCGCGGTCCTACACCACCACGACTACCATAGTCGAGACCAAGAATGACCTGAGCGCACATCCCACACGTTCGTCCAAACGAACCTTAACCGATGACCTGTACACCACGTTCAGCTCCCCCATGGCCTGGATCCTCGTGCTGGCTCTCATCGTAACCTGGTCGG
Organism: Barbus barbus; assembly: GCF_936440315.1. Classification (NCBI taxonomy): domain Eukaryota; kingdom Metazoa; phylum Chordata; class Actinopteri; order Cypriniformes; family Cyprinidae; genus Barbus; species Barbus barbus. The sequence goes on from NC_136742.1 coordinate 25,455,902, forward strand.
CCGTGGCGGTCATTATGTTTGACCTGCTCGACAGCAAGGGTCTTGAAGGTAGGTTCAGCTCTCTTATCGTGGTCCCTTCGTTGGGGAGTTATTTTGGAACAGTTTTCCTGAAGAGATTATAGGTTGGACGCAGCATTCGATTATTTTATAGGCTACCTGATTGAGGGCTTTATATTATTTATTAACTCTCAACTTAAAGTAAAACAGGACTCAGATGAGTTGTAATTGGATGCTTGGATGAGTCTTTACGTTGCGATAAAGCTCCGAGCTTTTTTTCTTGCTGGAAGTTTATCAGCAGTGCCACAGGGCAAACTTGCGAGGCTTCTAAAAAGAGCGGGAGGGAGGGATATTGACTGGTTCCTGATAGCATTGACAGTGACAAGGATAGATAGGGTGTACCGTTGGCCGGGCTGCTATCAGCCACCACTGCATTCATGTGGAGTCAGAGAAAAGTCCTTGTAGGACACCATTTTACCTTGTATTACCACCTGATGAATTAGAATCCATTGTTGATGCGAGGAAGATGATAGAACGCCTGTTTTGGTGCTGAATTGCTTGAAGTTGCAGTCATCTGTTCCTCCGTGTGTCAGTAGTTCCATAATGACAATTTTGAACTCTTCAACTGTTTAAAAAAAATTGTTATTGTTTAGATGGGTTTATCATTGTCATTGAGATCACATCTCATTCACAATTCATTCCATCACAAGGTCTAGAACACAAACACATTAACCCATTTTTGAAAGTATTTCAAAAAGGAAACATTAGACTTTCATTATCATGTAGTTCACTACATGAGTGCACCGCCCCACATTAGGACTCACATTTACATTTACTTATTTCTAATAAGTTTCCCTCCTTTTTCCACCCTGTCCATCACCATGTGTCATCCTGTTGCCATCCAATAAAAAGCCCATACATTATACTGTGACGACCCCTGTTTACCACCTGGTAAAGACTCTCTGCCTGCAGTTCAGTGCTAATGCCAGTTTTTATGTGTGTGTGCGTGTGTGTGTGTGTGTGTGTTTTCCTGCATGCAAACAGGGAGCAACTGTCACTCTCATCTCAAACATTCGTTCGGACATGCAAATTTACTGAACCATGTAATCTGTCTGTCATGAACACAACATCACTTCCTCTAGACTGTCATGCATTCCATTCAGTGTGACACTACACCTTTGACTTCATCATAATGGCAAAGTGAATAGTGGAACTAAGTTCACTTTGAAAGCAGATTGCACTGTGCTTTATGGTAATAAAAAAAGTTATTGCTTCGGATTTCAGACATCTGATTGGGTTTTACATTTACTTCAATCACCTCTATGCCAATGTACAACTGTGCTATTAATATTTCTCTATGCACCACAAAGAAATATTAATCAGAATTGTTGTCTTGCTTTCCATTAGTAATAGCTAAACACCTTTAAAACCAGATACATTTACTTCATAAGCAAAAATAACAACGTCAGATTGGTTTTGAAAGAATGCATCTAAACCACTAGCAAGATCTCCTGTTTTGAGCATAGTTTAATACATTTTCTTACATTTCTGATTAAAACAAGATAAATATTTTCAAATGGGGTAAACTTTGAAAATCTTAATACCCAATTTGCTTCAAGTGTATGTATCTTGTTTACATATTTAGGTCTGTTAATTAAAATAAGGCTTTTGATTTTAACAGTTAACAGTGCATAAAAAAAAGGTGTTGTGTCACCAGAATGTACAAAAGTGTTCATCTTTCATTTTCCTGTGCATAAAATAATGGTTTATTTTGATCGCTAAATTAAACATACACATTGCAAAATAATGCATTTGTAATTCCAGACATTTAAAAAAGATAAATAATAATAAATGCTTCAAATAGTGTTTTTTGGTTGTTGTTTTTTTTCAAATTAATTTGTAGTTCCTAATGTTGCTGTATATTGAAATGCAACATGAATCTAATTTAAGCTCATTAGACAAAGATATCTTCTTACCCATTATATAAAAAAAATATGTAGGCTAAGTTAATCATAAATGTAATAAAATCAGACCTCATTTCATAGTATGGGCTTGATATGAGATGTATAAAACAGTATGGCATCATCAAAATGCTTGCAGCACTGATTTCATCAGAACTACTATAACATAAAGGGAATGAACACCATTTTGATTCTAAGTGCAAAATGCTTTTTAAAAAATCATGTGCATGCAGCAAAGACATTAACAATAATCTGAAATTCTCAGAACAAAAATATACTAAACTTTTTCATTCAAAACTGTGGACTGTATTTCATTTGAGAGTAAACCATAATTTTATTTGAGCCGGCATGACATCAATAAGCTTTGTGCCAATTGCTCCCTTCCACCCTATGATATCCAACCTCCATGTGTTGGTGTCTACTTTGCGATATTGCTTTCAATAAGCCTCAAATTATTCACTTCAATCAATTAATTTTACTCTAACATCGATAATTATGCTTTGAAAGCACTGTAGCGTGACTTCGTTTATTAACTGTGTGGTATTGAACGGCAGCTCCTCTTTGCCATGCAGAATGATTTGATTATTTTTTCATTAAATGCATTGAGAAAAACAATGATATTTTACCTGTAGAATATTAATGAAGTATTCTATGTTGCAGATTTCTCACGTTCTTTACAGGAGAAGGAATATATACTTTAATTTCCCTCTCAATGCACAGCTAAGCCTGGAGAAATGCGGATGCGGAATCATGGGGAGGAAGTTGGTGCTTTGGCCCGTCTTAACACAGCCTTGCATTTACAGAGTCTTTACCATTTGCCTTCAGGTGGTCTATAAGAGTGGTTCTCAACTGGTTTTGCTTCAGAACCCAAATTTTATAATGGACATGAAGACCCAAAGCAGTTTTAAAACTCTCTACCCCACAAAAGTAAACAAAAATATCCATAAAAACAATAAATAATTCATATTTCTTTTACCTTGTGTAGCTTTTATCGGTGTGTTTTTAGGATGAAGGAAAGTCAGGCAACATTTCATGCTGGTGCCCGTCTTCATTTTGCTAGCTGTCTAATTTGCACCAGAAGTCCTGCCAGCTGAGAGCCACCAGTCTACAAAACAATAAAAAGAAAAGAAAAAATACAAGAGAATATGTATTTCCACCAATTCCATTGAATGGCAAGAATATTGTGATGACAATAAAGATTTTCTTTTTTAAAGGTAAAAGACATCAGGATTAAACTGACACTGCCACAGATATCAGGAAATTATGGCACATGTACAATAAGCCATTAAAAATCAACACTGTGCATACACATATAAATTATATGTAGAGAAGATATAATATATACATAGTTAATGACTGGTAACAAACTTCTCTAGTTCCTTTACTGTTGGAAAGCTGTGGTCAGAGGAGTCGAGTGCAGAGGACTGTGCGGTATGAGTGAAGAGTAAAGCTTCACTCACTTTCAAGACAGGATTCAAAGACCACTGTGTTCCTCAGTGCTGTGACTGAGATTCTGTTGGGAATCATTCCCCTCATGCTTGTGGAATAGTCTAGTGTCCTCTTTTTGCCCTGGAGCAAGATTGGTTTATGCAACAATATAATTCTAAGAACAACTCAAGTCAGGATAAGTGATCCACATAATCAGTTTCTAAGCAACTGCATCAGAGTTCCTCAGAACACTGATGAAATTGAACCAAAGTACAAAATATTGGTAGCCGTAATGACCAGAACCAAACCTAATGTTTGTCTATTATACTGCTTTCTGTGATTTTGCCAAGTAGGGAATGTTCTTTCATTTCTTGTTGGTGATAGAGCAACAAGACACAATCAACCTACCATTTCTATTTTTCATTCGGGAGCATATCCTACTAGGTAAAATCATAGTCAGCATATCATAGCCATGACAAACTGCAGAGCTAGATTTTTTCCACCAATGACATTCCTGCAAAAATTTAAAAAATGTATTGCTAAGAACTTGCAGTCTTGTTTTCCATTATTTTTCGTCCCCAATTGGCAAATTATTAATAGATATTTTTCCCACGCATGCATAAAACTAACAAACATTTTTTTTTTAAAAGTTTTAAAAAATATTTGCCAGAGGGGTAAGAAAGATTTAATAATTTAATAAATATTTACTTGGAAAAATATCATATGCTTATCTTATACTAGAAAAGGATGTCTGGACAAAAAAATAAATCCAGATTGTGAAAATTATTTCTGATAAAAAGAGCAGACATTACTATAGATAAGATTGAAACCAGCACATTTGTGCACTGTGAACTCTGCAATTTGTCCTCAAGATATGTATAAAACGTGAAGACTTTCATTCAATTTGAGCTCATTGTATTTTTACTCAAGCATTCATCTGTATGGCTTTGTGTCTCTTATAGTGATTTCAATGGTTCAGCAGAAAAAATGTCTATGGTTCAGATATCTGTTATAGCTCAGGAGATTTATTGGAATTATCTGTTATGTAGATATCAACTGTCGTCTCAGATCTTTTCTCTGTAGAAAAAAATTAAAATGAAAACAAATGTCATACATAAACACATAATAATGTATTGGGGTGTTATATATATATATAGCACATTAGATTATTGGTCTTGGAGATTTTGGTATCTTGGCAATCTGATCAGCCTGAGACACAGCTGGAGGGGTCACATGTAAGATTATAGGTTCTTGCTCTAAACGAAACGTATGAGAATCTGGAGACATAATCAAAAGTTTCCATTTGCTCTCATTTTAATCTTATTGCTATCTAGAGATATTAAAGAAAACTCATTTGTAATTTTCCTTTCCTGTGAGTTTACACGTCACACTCAAGCACCCAAAATATAAAATGTTGTCAGTTTTGAATGTGAGAGCTTAGAGCGCAATACTGAATTTCCATAAAGTAGGTTAAAAAGTTAATCAAACAAATGTCACTGAATTCATCAGTATTGCATTAGCATTTCTATGTAAAGGAGATGTCACAATTACGTTATGAGGCTTGAATTTCAATGCAGCCAGAAGCAAACGTGAGAAAAGGGAGAGTGTGTCAATTTAATTTGCCATGAACCAGTAAATGCTCTAAAAAAAGATAATACAGTGTCTTATGTAACACATTCACACTACATGTATCTTGCTTCTACCTGTTTTTTTTTTTTTTTGCAAAATGCCAAAGTGTTTTTATAATCACTGTGACATGGATTAATATGATGTGTTCTTTTCACACCTTTCCTGTGATTTTGTGCCATAAGTGTGATTGTGTTTTATTCATAATGGTGGTTCAATTTCCCTGATTATCCTGCCTACAGTTTTGAGCGTGCTCAGTGAGGACGACCCAATGAGAGAGAGTGTGTGTGTGTGTGTACAGTATGTGTGTGTTACTATCCCACACCTCTGCTTCTGTGTCTCTCATCCTAACAGGACCTCAGCCAAACCGTGTCAGGAAAACATTAAAGGAAGCAGGCAGCCTTAGAGGCAAGCCATCTTATATCTTACATATTACACATACCAAGTGGTCTTATGCAGAAAAATTGAAGTAGCTGTTTAAATTACTAAATCAAGGTCATTGTAAGGTACTAAAAAAATAATAATAATTAACTGTAAATTTAATTCAGTCATCCTGAATGGCATCTTCAAGGAGCATTCCTAAGAGAAATAACCCCTTTTCAATGTAAAGATAAATGTTTTTGTAGATCTATAAATGTGATGTGCGATTTTTGTCTGCCCTAAAATATTGACTCCTTTCCCAATTTAATGTGGAGAAAATTATATATAAAATGTTGATTTAACAGAAAACATTGCAATCAGTGCGAGATCTGATTTCATTATTGAAAAATTCACATAATTTGTATATATATATATATATATATATATATATATAAAACTCAACATTTTGAAATTAAAATAGCTTTACTGCCCATTTAATGTAATTTTACAAGCTGCATTTAATACATGCTTGAGAAATTTATAACTACTACAGATTATAGTAGCTGGCAGCCAGAATATTTTATAATCAAATACTAATTTATTCTAGCAGGAGTCGTGAACATGAGGGTGTTTAGAGGCTATAATGGAGGTCTGAGGAGTCTGGAGTCTGTGCATGCTGTCACGTCACCTCTGCATAATGGCTTCTGGTAAAATGGCTTTGACTCAGGTCATGCTGCTCGCATGCTGATAACTGCAGACAGACAGGCACTTCATGATGATGTGTGAAATATGATGAGCATTTCTGTCGATGGGCAGTGGAAAGCAGGAAAACACAAAAGTCACCCTAAATGAAAACAAGTTTTACTGACTTGGCATTTATATTTGTAACTGTATATGCAAACATACATGCACCTAGATGTTTTCAGTCATGTGATGTTCAATCCTTTTCACTGCTGAATCTGAAATCATCAGTTTGTCTTATTGAAGATGTCATTCAGGGTTGATAGCACATACACATAACCTGAAAAGAAGAGCTTAATTTAGTACATGACTAAAAGTATATGAACACCTGTTTTTAATGAAATACATAATTACTAAAAACAGCATACAATTAAAGGGATAGTTATGCCAAAAATGACACTTTTGTAAACGTTTACTCACCCTAATGTCGTTCCAATCTTGTATGAGTTTCTTTCTTATGTTGAACATAAAATATGATATTTTGAAGAATGCTCGTATCAACATTTGATGGTCCCCACTGACTTCCATAGTATTTATTCTGCCTACTATGGAATCAATGGGGACCAACAACTGTTTGGTTCCTCAAAATTCTTCAGAATATCTTCATTTGTCTTCAACATAAGAAAGAAACTTACACAGGTTTGGAACATCTAAACCAGCTCTAACAACAGTGAAAAACTCAAGCCTGCTACAGTCTTTTGTCAAAGCTCTACAAAACCACTTAAAGATCATTATCTTTATAACATCTAGCTCAAAAACAATTACAAAGAAAATAGACTATATGGCCAGAAGTATGTAAAGAAATGTTTTAACAGTAAACAAGTGTGTATTTGAGCATATTTATAGTATATATTTATGTAATATATACTATAAATATGCTCAAATACACATTTCTTTGTAATTGTTTTTGAGCTAGATGTTATAAAGATAAAGATCTTTAAGTGGTTTTGTAGAGCTTTGACAAAAGACTGTAGCAGGCTTGAGTTTTTCACTGTCGTTAGAGCTGGTTTAGACGGCTGTAAGTTAATGTATGTTGAGTGTATGGAAATATGTGTCTTAAGATGCCCTGTCTAAAACATGCTCTTAGGGGGTATTCAGCACATCAGCTCTGATCCCATGGAGGCAGTGAACGAAGCCATGGAGGACTCTACCGATTGGATAACATCAATCTTGACTTTTATGACTAATTTGGTAGCACCGGAAGAGGAGGAGGAGGAAGGTATATTAACTTATTGTAGCCTTCATTTAACATTAGCAGCACGATTACATAGCAAATGTTTACTGTAATATCAACAGCCTCTCAGAAACCACAGACTAACCCACTGCGGTTTGATCTGACGAGCCATGTGTACTAATAGGTCTTATTAGAAATCTAAGCTGGCTTGTATGGTCACGTTTTCCCCTTCTACAGAAAAAAACCTGCTTTAAATGGTTTCCCAAAGGGATTGAATATCACAGATTATATTTGTGCCCATATTTTATTTCAATCTATATTCTGACATAAGATCAGCTAGAAAATTCAAAATGATGTGTTTCATAACCAAGAAATATTAAAGGATGGGTCACTATTTTGCAGCTTTACACTACAATGAAGAGTTTTGAGAAAGAGGACGAGGAATTTCTACCAGGAACTGTCAGCGCTAACTCTGTGTGCCACATGTGTGATTCTACAAAATAACAATAAAAATCAAACAAAACAGTATCACATCTCTGTCATTAATCTCTCACGTCAAATATCTTGGATTCTTTTAGTTATTCAGTGTTTGATTCATTACGACTCACACATACTTGGTAAAATTGATTTAAAAATATTTTAATTTATGTTTATTCATTTAGGAGAAACATTTATGAATAAGAATACAAGCAATTGATCCAAAGAGGACAACATAAGTAATGCTACAGTACATAATTTAATTTAAGCACTAGGGCAGTATGTATAGAGAATAGATTACATTATATTATAAAAATGATACAATCAATGTTTTTGATCAAGATTTTTTTTCTCAGGAAGAAAAAAAAAATTAGACAAAATGATGGGAGTAAAATTGCATAAGATTTTTTAGAGAATGTATCTTAAATCTATTTTTCTAACGCAACTGTCATTATAAGCAAACCGTTCAAGAAAATGTGATAATAATTATAAAACAATTAAATCAATATTAATTGTCTGAAAATAAATCTTAACATCTTGCATTTTCAAATATACTGAAAGAAAGACACTGAAGCACTCACAAAAAAATATGGTGTAAAAATAATTTATACTCAAAAATTGCACAATTAATTACAAGTAGCACATTAAACTAATATGAAATTATAAAGTAGAAAGCCTGAAATAGTATTTTCTTGTAAAAGGTACTCCAAAAGTATTTATTTTATTTATTATCACTTCGACAAATATTTTTTACATTGTAAAATCATTGCTCTTAATATTTTAAATACTTTTTCTTTTTTTTAAACAAGACAACAATACTGATTTAAGAATGCATTATTTTGGAAGTCTTTCAATAGACCTTAAAATAAAGAGAATTTGTTACAGAGGGAGAGCAATAAATCTCAGAAAATATGCCTACTTAAGAGACAAAATAACCTGAGATATCTTAATCTCCCCTCTTAATTTTGGAAGCTAATGGGTCATTGTGGTCTCATTGAGGGCAGCTCATATGGCCCTGTCTTCAACCACAGATGCACTTAGAAAGGTCATAAGCAATGTTCATTAGGTGTTCCATCTCCTCTACTTTTTACCCTGATTGTGTATCAAGTTTAGATTAGTGGAGTTCATTTTCAATTGACTTCTTTGACCTTGAAAATTCTTCACATCTGTTACAAGACTATCCAAAGGGTATGGAAGCAGAATAATGACAATAGTTTTTGAAACATAAAGCATGCTGAATTCCACAAATCGAAAAAAAAAAAAAAGATGCATTGCAAAATAACAGTGCTTGCATTTTAATACCTTGTATTTCCTGGGCTTGCATTTTTAGGTCCTGAAATTAAACATAGTTGTTTATTTAAGCTGTGAATATTTCAATTCAAAATGTTTCACACACATTTTCATAATAAAAAATTCAATAATTGATATTCACCTTCCAGAATTCACTTCCAAAATATTAGATCTGTTTAAAAATACGATGTATAATATTCGACAGGCAAATTTTGGTCATTTTATTTCACTTTCCAAACTCGCTGCCACAAATTCAGTGGTTAAAATTCGGCAGAGAATTCAGCGGTGCAACCGAAAGCAATATATGTCTTCCTCAGATGTAATGTTAGTTCTGTACTTCAGCGTTGGGTAAAAGAGCATTATAATCTATAATAGAGAAAGCTGCTTACATGTAGGCTACGGGAAACAGCAAAGATGTTGAATTAAACATACACACAATCAGCGTTTCCACATGTTTATACTGGCCCCGATAATCAAAACTTACACTTAGCGCTTGCTTCATTTCTGCAAATCAGTTTTTGTGAATTAATTACTTGATCCACATATGGCCTTCATCAACAGCTGCTTGCGCCACCTGCTGGTGAGCGGCTGACATCAGCTGGAGATCATGCATCAGTGCTCTACTGCTATTCCTTCGGGTGCCGGATGTGCGCCGCTGAATTTTCTGCCAAATTTTAACCACTGAATTTGTGGCAGCGAATTTGGAAAGTGAAATAAAATGACAGAAATTTGCCTGTCGAATATTATACATCGTATTTTTACACAGATTGACTATTTTGGAAGTGAATTCTGGAAGGTGAATATGAATTATTGAATGTTTTATTATGAAAATGTGTGTGAAACATTTTGAATTGAAATATTCACAGCTTAAATAAACAACTATGTTAAATGTCAGCACCTAAAAATCCAAGCCCTGGAAATACAAGGCATTAAAATGCAAGCACTGTTAATTGCAATGCATCTTCTTTATTTTTTTGATTTGTGGAATTCAGCATGCTTTATGTTTCAAAAACTATTGTCATTATTCTGCTTCCATAAAAGGGTGCCCGTACAGTGAGGGTAGTATAGTCTACCATTAAAACTGACACTTTTATTATAGGCAAATATAAGCATATTTGCTTTAATCTAAAGATCAAAATCTCCAAAGATAAATAAAGTCTATGAAGATTAAATAAGGCCTATGAAGTAATGCATCTTACATTTTAATGACATTTACTTTCTGGTTAATTACCAGTGACCACAGAACTATAATCAATTAAGAAACCCCCACAATGCCTGAAGACTCATTATACAAGCATTTTAAGATTTACATGATTTACCTTTTAGCTAGTAGTATATTTATCATTAGAACACAAGCTTTTGAAATCATCTAGTTGAAATACAGCAGAAATAAACATTTATGGGACTGTCAGAGAACAGTTTATTCACACTTTCAGAAACATTCATAAAGAGAGCTCAAAGCAGAGACACACACAAGAGTGACATTGCCAAGATTGTTGAATCAATAACACGCTTGGCTAAGATTCCTCATAAAAGTCACCTTGAGGTACTCATTTAAAATAAATGCATGTGGATTGACTGCCACATTGCTTCAATAGCTCCAGTTATCAATGAATGCTTTTTAAATTGATGGTTAACATACCAACAGTATTTTATGTAGATCATCTCAGCAAAACAAAAAACAGCAAGAATGCAAAAATACAAACTGATCACAACACTATATGCTCATAGACAAATTATACACATATATATGCCTCTTATTTATATATAAACAAATGTATACTATTCACTATTCTGAATCATGAACCGGCCGTATTAAACCATCTGAACGATTTATTAATTCATCGCTTCAAAAATTTGATTCATTTGAGAATCGGGCAACAGTTTTTATTCTAAACCTACAATAACGGACACACGATAAGATAACTGAATCATTGTGACGTAAAATGTTTTTCAGAAATTTTTTTTTATCAATAATAATAATAATAAACGATTTTACAGTCACTATGCATTACCTGTTGAATTTCTTTTAATGGAATTAGTAGACCTACTACTTATGCAACATTCTTTTTCTACAGTTTGTGGTTCCAACACAACTCTTAATATATTTATATTTACATTTATCTGTTTGTATGTATGATACTAGCTTGAACAACCATATAATTAACAAAACAATTACTGAACATGACATGGTAAGCTGCCTGAAATTGAATATTACAGCAATTAAACCTCCTACATGATGAATACAAACAAGTCCCTGTCATTTTATTATACTGAATTACCCTGATGTATTGTATATGAATGTTTATGAATCAGAATGACAAAAAGGAGGAAATGATTAATTTGCAGTCGAAGTGATGCATTCTGGGAAATGAATGTGTTATATCAGTTCTTACACCCTGGTCTAAAGGTTTAAATATAAAGGTTTTAATTTAAATATAATGAAATATATAAACTCAATACAAATTTCCATATAGGTTTCATATCTGTTGTCAATTGTGAATGGTGCACAACCTGATTTACTATAGCTACTACTGTATATACATCTGTATATGCTGTTCATTTGAGCACTGACAGATATATTTATGGACCAGTAAAACAGGCTCGGCAGATCAAATCGCTCAGCAGACAAACAAGCTGATTAATTAATCATTTTAATTGTACACATGTAAATGCATTTCCAGGCATAAAGGTAGTCTCACAATAATTAAGATTTAAACCTGTTATTTGCATGCAAATTAAATGTGTAAGTGTGAAAGACAAAGATTTCAAGAAAAGACTGTGTGTGTGTGTGTGTGTGTGTGCCTGTGTTGGCATGCCCTTTTGTTCTTTTATAGAAGATCTAGAGGCTAGGAATAAAGTGCTGTGAATCGCAGACGAGCCTTTTCCCCTCTCTGATCCACATTTATAATTAATTCACCCCTCATCAATGTTTCAAAAGATCTATTTTGTAGGCTCTACTCTAACACTGTCTTCTGTATTCCTTCTTCCTCTACCAATTTAGGGGAGCATCATTTTGTGAGGAAAAAAGGTTAGTATCAATCTCTGTGCTATACTTTGATCATGCATCCTACACAAATAAGAAATTTTAAAAGTGCACTTTGTGATTTTTCCAACATTAAAAAAGTTTTACACATACAGTAAATAAAGTAAAACCAAGGTACACTAACATGAGATGAATAATCTAGTCATATCTGTAAGGGTAGGATAGTGTCCGTAGCCTTCTGTACATCTTTTATTCATATAATATTCATATAATAGATCTTTTCCCCTCTGTGACCTTGTGAGCTGTATGTCCTTCTTCATGGTTTTGTAAAGCATTTATTCTCCGTTTAAAGTGGAGCATGACAGCTCTAATGATATTCAGTCAGAAGTTTTGAAAATTGATACATTAATGCTGAACTAAATAAAAATGCATATCTCCCCACAAAACGCTTCTCACATTAGGTCCGTGAGACTTTCTGTTAATTGAGGAAGTATTAAGGGCAATATTTGAAGAGCAATCAGTTGCCTGGGGGGGGGGTGAATATTTTTTTTCTGTTATTTAGGCTGTTAAAAACGATTTTTTTGTATAATTTTTGCTGCATTTGGTTTATCACATTCAAATTAACGCCTCGCAAAATGCACCAGGCTATAAAGCAGTGTACATGCTCAATGATCATTTATGATCTTAAATATAGATTGTTCATCATCATTAACTCTCAAGTTGTTTCATACCCCTGTACAGATTTTTCTTCTCTCAAACACAAAAGAACAGGTTTTGCAGAATCCTGACACCACTTTTTTTCCATACGATGCAAAGTGAAAGGTGACTTGCAGCTAAGCTCAAAAATTCATAAAAAGGCATGAAAAAGCATATAAGCAACAGACCGAAATTCTGATTACTAAGATTACTTCTGTTACAGCCGTTGATGTGCCAGATTTGAATATGTGCATATTTAAATTGCACAAATGAGATATGAGAGGAAGATATGACTACAGCGTACCACTTTTCTGATACTTTAATGATGCTTTTTTGTTGTTTTTGGAGCTTGACAGCCTGTGGTCATTCATTTTCTTTATAGCCATAAGTATCCTACATCTCCTTTTGTGATTTACAAAACAACAACAACAAAAATCATAGGGATTTGGAATGAAAATGGTGGGTAAATGACAGAAGAAGGTTCCTTATCGCTTTAATTATGTTACTATTAATTATGTTTAATTACATTAGTAAGTTAGTATCATGTTTTAAAGTATGTCTCAGTGGCATAAGAAAAGTGACATTTTTACACTATTAAACAAGGGGAACAGAGATCATAGGTGAACAAACTTTATGAAGGGAAAAAATCAATAAAACAAAAAATTAAGGGCCAAAAAATTCTGAAATTATAATTCTGAAAAATTGAATTAAAATGTATTTAAAAAATAAAAATAATAATTAAACTAAAATAATAATAATAAAAAAATTTTTTAATCTTTTTTCTACCTGGTCTCATGGCATAAACATACAAAAAAAAAAAAAAAAATTTTTTCCTATTATTTCCCCCTCCTCTTGTGATATGGCATGGCGGGCCAAATGACAGGTCATCATGGGCCAACTTTGACTTGCAGGCTTTTGTTTTTGTTTCCTGGCATCTCTGACTTTTAGAGACACTGTGCCGCATAAACAACTGCATTTTTATACCATGCATTAAACCTCATATTAACTACTTAATTTAATCAGTTGTTCTTAAGTTCTGTGTCTCTCTCCTCTAGGAGAATTCTTGCCACCGAGGAAAAAAGGTTTGTGTCTTGAAGTGAGCTTGATGAGATTGCATTCATTAGAGAATACATAAACCATCAGCATAACAAATAACAGTTTGCTTGAGTCTGTAATTAACACATTTATATTACAGTTGCATTAGGAGGGCAAGCATTAGAGTATTTTATGGAGAATGGGCATTATGCTGTCATTGATTGTGTTGTTACATTCGGTGCCATTCATAATCATTTCCCTTTGTTTTCACACACCCTAATTATGCTCCCCATGCATAAAGCTGCATGTATTTGTCCATTAACATCTTCATGATATGATCATTAAGCCATCTCTAAATGGTAAAGCTAATGCAGAAAGCATCTAAACACCATTATCAGTGTCAGCTAATGCAAATGTTTGTGAATAAAAATAGTCTCACATATGTATAATAAAAGTCTGTATTTGATTATATGGGTGACACATTTGCTGTCATTTGTCATATTAACACTTAGGGGAACTCTGCAAGCCTCATAAATCGGTGTGGCCCGGTTTTGCTTTAAAGGTACAGTCCATAATGCTGACATAGGGACCCCTAAGAGACCAGGAAATTAGCTGTGCACTCCTTAGACGTATAGGCAGTGTCACTGGAGGGGTATGATAAACCGTAATTATTGTTCTAAGAGGATGCTATACGCCCTGCAGTCACAGTAATTTTAGACGCTGTGAACTGCCCTTTTGCAATCCATTTTATTGTACAACAAATTAAAAATGCAATGATGTGGCTTAAGACTGCTGGTTTCCTCCCTGTGTGGAAAGAGGAAATTAGGGCGGGACAAATTTTTTTAATAACCACGTATTATGTATTTTTGTGGGCTAAAATCTGGAAACCAGTTAGCATTTTAACCTTTCTGATTCCATCATCCTGAAATCAATGGGTTTTCTGAATGTGTTTTTGGTTAAATGCCTGAAATAAGGTCTGTGGTTAACACAAGCTCAACAAACTCATTTTAACATTTTATTCTATGTCGTAAAACACATCAGAAATCCCCTCATGTGATTTTTTGAAGCTTTTACTTGTCTTGAAAAAGGCAGTTGTTAACGACTGGCTGAATGGGACTGCAAAGGTTGTCAGGAACATTATGCCGAACAGAAAATAAATAAATAAATCCATTCACAAGTCTGCTTTTACAGCTTCATTGTGTTCATAACTTTTCAATCTCAAACTTTCAGAGAAAATGTTTTTTAAACCTAATGGTGGTGACATTGACGTCATGCAACCATGGTATAGTTTGTTTATAGCTTACAATTGGCTTTTTGCATTTGCCGATTGTATCAAAAATTAGTTGTGTTAATTTGTGAAGATTATCAAAATGTGTAAGAATTATGCTGCATTCACGTGTTATCGGAATTATCGTAAATACTAGCTTCCTAGTCTGAAATTGGACATGAACGGCCATAGAGAGGCCTTATATGGCCAATTTCCGACTAGGAAACTCTTATTTACGAAAATTCCGATAGCACGTGAATGCAGCATTATAAACTTTGTTGGTCATAGAGCTTATTTTCTGCAATAATCCAAAAGCCAATGGCAAGGGAACCAGGGTGATGCTAACTTCTGGGTTGGTGTACAAAAATGCATAATCACCTCAGTTGGCTTAAAGTTGCTATTCATTCAAAACTGTCACATTTCACAATAGGGAAGAAAAGATTAACGCAATTTCATGCCAACTTTAACAGACATTGACTAAGAGGTCTCATCAAATTGAGCTATGTATTCCTTTACATTTTCAATCCATCAACATTTGCACATTCATTTTTTAAAAGATGTAACAGTATGCATGTCTTCTGAGTATTCAACTAGTAATAAACACATAATATGCATCATATAAATCTGATATGTTATGCATTGGATTGTGTGTGTCTAGCCAAATATTATTTTGCTTCTGTCAAATCCTGTGGGGCTTTTGGTTTGAGCTCCATACATTCTTATAGCTTCACTGATATTTCTGAAAACCTAATGATATAGTTGCAGAGATACGGGCCAAGGAGATGTTAGAAGAGGAAGGGGAGTATGAGGAGCAAGACGAAGAAGACGAGGAGGAGGAAGATGAGGGGCTTGCTGAAGAAGAGGAGGAGGAGGAGGAAGAAGACGGCGAAGGGTATGAGGACGAAGATGAAGAAGAAGAAGAGGAAGAAGATGATGAGATCGAGGAGGAGGAAGAACAGGATGAAGAAGAGGAGGAGGAAGAAGAAGAAAAGGAGGAGAAGGCATTAGCAGAGGAAGCTGTTGAGGAGGAGGGAAAAGCAGAGGAGGCTGAAGAAAAGGAAGAAGAGAAGGCAGATGCTGAGGAGGAAGAGGAGGAGGAATCAGCAGCAGCAAAGGAAGCTGTTGCTGAGGAAGAAGCAGAAGATGAAGAGGAGGAAGCAGCAGCAAAAGAAACTATGGAAAAAGGTAAGGAGGAAGAGGAAGCTGATGCTGAGGAGGAAGAGGAAGAGGAACAGGAAGAAGAAGCTGCTGCTGCTCCAGCTGTCGAAAAGGAAGATACTTCTATCCCTGCTGAACCTGATGAGGAGAAAGAAGAACAAGACACTTCTAAAGAAGCTGAGGCAGCTGATGAGGAGGAGGAGGACAAAATTGATGTAGATAAAGAACCACCTGAGGAAGAAGATGGAAAAGAAAATACTCCTGCTGACGATAAAGAGAAAAAAGAAGTAGATGACATTACTGATGATGACCAAACAGATGACCAAAGTGAGGAGAAAGATGATGACGATGAGGTCAAAGAGGCTGATATCGCCATTGCTCTTGGTATTATAGCTGATGCTGGTGCTACAGTCACTGATGTTGAAGCGCAAGAAACTGGTGAGGAAGCTATACTTCTTAAAGCTGATGGTGATTCAGAGCAATTAACAACCATAGAGGAGAGTGCTGCTAAAGCTGTTGATGCAGTGGCTGATTTAGCTGACTCACAAGATGGCTTAGCTGCTACTGATATTCCATATGATGACCATGATGATAAGATAGCAAAAGATCTAGCTGACGATTATGGTGAGGTTACAGAAGACAGTCTTAAAGATGAGACTGGTGCTGGACTGAAAGACGCTGACTCTGAAAAAGATATAACAAGTGAGGGTGTTATTGAGGAGCCTGAGCTAGCTGATGATGTTGCAGATAAGGAGGAGCAGGAGGAAGAAGGAAAAGAGGAGGGAGAGGAAGAGATAAGGGGTGAGGATGAGGAAGATGATGATGATATTATAGTAACAACACCTGTAGTTAGTTCCGAACCAGGTGGAGATGAGACAAAAGTGTTGGCTGATGAAGATGATGGCTCTTCGCCTGAGAAAGGTACCAAGATTATTTGGTTTTTGACTCTAGTCTAAAAGATACATTTTTGTTTTGTTTTGTTTGTTTGTTTTTGTGAATTTTTTATGTGTCCATGTCAAAATAATAACTTAGCCAGTGATTTAAAGAAAAAAAAAAAAATTCAAACATGCATTCTTCTGCTGATTCATCGGAGTACCATAAAATATAGCTGCAGAGGTTCTTGGACTTATTCAGTAGTTCTGCAGCACCGTCACTGAATCTACATCGTGAAATGGCTAGCATAACCAATGTTGTCTGACCCCCAAACAACTTTTATTAACTGGTTCTTTTTAGTGAATCAGAAACATACAGTGTGACCAGTGTAGTCCGATTTCTGAACGAATGACTCGGAGTCTGTTCTTTTTTGTCAACCAAAAACAGAGAGTTACCAGTGTAGTCCGATTCCCAAACGAATCACTCTGAAACTGTTCTTTTTAGTGAATCAAACACATACAACCCAACCTATGTAATCTGATTTTCAGTGGAGTGACTCTTAGTTGGCTCTTTTCAGTGATTCAGAAGAAAACAGCGCTACTAGTGTAGTCCAATTCTTGAATGAATCACTCTGAGACAAATTCTTTCTACTCTTTTTGGTAAATTTATTGCATTTTGTCATTAGTATTATATAAAATAATGAATTTAATATTTTAACGCATTCTGTTTGTTTATATTTTATCGTTTTATTATATAAAGCCATTTATTGTATTTTATTTATGTATTTATTTATTCCTTAAAAGTACTAAACGAACAGAAACTGTTAAGAAAGAATTGAAAGTTGGAACTCTTTATGAATCTGTAACTGTTATATCAGCCTGTAATTTCATTTTGAAGACTTTATAAAAACTTGAATGTACTACCTGTAGGTTTTCTAGATTTTAACCAAACACTTTAATCATTTAGATGTGGCTATCACGCAAAAATAGTTTACTCAAAGTTTGCTACTATACATATCCAAATATGCTGGTAGGAAAGGACCCATTTGAGTTCGTGACTGAAGTCTAATTCATGCTGGGTGGATCAAAGAACAGCAGCTGGTGCATTGCTGCTCTGCTGCCAATGAAACAGTTAGAATCCACGAGAGACTGCTTTCAAGTCAACTGTCACCAAACACTTGTCTCCAAAGGGGTCATTCAAGGGCATCAAAGTTCTGGATGATCAAGGTGAAGATACACTTGCAAATGAGAGAAGATCAAAATAGGTTAATGAGGCTGGAATGAGTAAAAAAGTTAGAAATATTGGTTATATTCATTGTATTCGTTGTAGCAGCACATAAAGCTATACTGCTTATACCTTTTGCTTTTTACTAATGGTAGTTAAACATAGGGCAGCTTGACTTTACCTTGCTAACTTAATTTAGCTGACTTGCTAATTCACTTTACGTAAAGCTAAACCACGTTTTCCAGCTCCTAACTCGCCGCTGATGTTGCTAATGAAGGATCTCAATAGAATAATTGAAACCAAAAAAGTTCTGTATGTAAATGAAATCTGATTATATCTCTTTGTCAAATGCTAATGCAATCTAGCCACCAACAAAGGGAAAATTGTAGCTTCTGCCAAAATCGCTTGGCAGAGTTCAAGAATAACAGGTCAAAGGAAAATAAATTGTTACTGGTTACTTAAAGTTGTAAAGACTTTGAAAAAAAATCACAAAGACTTCTTGTGACCTATCCGGCGAGCCTTATAAATATGTTTTCTTTTTTATTCAAAGACATAACAACCCCGAAAGAAGAGGAGAAAGATGAAAATGATGAAAGTGCAGAGGAAGTGGAAACTGCCAAAAAAGCACCAGAACCAGAACCAATCCCTAAAGGTACAGTAATAAACATAGCAACAGTTTGCTTGCATGAAGCATATAAAATGAACCAGAATTAAAATGAGAAAATTATGCCAACACTAATGAGCTCCAATGTTATTGACTGTGGAGGAGTGGTGTTCTGACTACAACAAGCCTGATGGGGGTGGATGACGGGAGAAGAGGGCATGTGTGTGTGTGTGTGTGTGTGTGGTTGTGGATGTGAGGGTTGAGCAGACCCTTAGGCCTCAAACTTTGATCTCCAAAGACTTCCCTATGGCTCATTTTTCCATCTACTCCACAGCATTAGGATGATGCTGGTGTGTGTCTAGTTGCTTGGTGTTCTGCACTGGTCTCTGCTGCACTCTCAGAAAAAAAAGGTACAAAAGCTGTCACAATTTAGGAACACTTAAATTTTTTTTGTACCATTTAGGTACACTTTAGTTTAGGTACTAATATTTCCCTTTTGGGTACAAAGGTGTACCTTTTGAAAAGGTACCACCACAGAACAGATTTTGTACCAGCTTTTTTTTCGGAGAGTGTGTAACACTCGAGAGAGAGAAAATGTGCAGCTGAACTCACAAAAACATACTCCCAATGAGGGGTCTGTCGTCATTAATTAAACCTTTGACCCCCTAAGAAACTGTTATGTTAAAGTGACCATTTATTGAACTTTATTTATTGAACTGAATTTTTTTTCATTAATTATTAAAAATGCATTTTTCAATTATCTATATAAAATAATTATTTTATTGGTAATTTTAATTAATATATATAGGCCAATATACAAATGTTTAAAAAATGCACAGATTTTTTCTTTGTATTTAATATTTATTTTTTTTAGCAGTTTTTGAAATTAACATTTAATGTTTTTAATTTAATAAATAATTTGCATTATTTACTTAAAATATAGATTTGTAAAGATTTGATTAAAATAATTATTTTAATATTTATATGATTTATGTATATTTATTATATTGTTAGTATTATTTATTATATTTATAGTATTTATATTATGGCCTATGTACAATTGCACACAAATATTTTTTTGATATTATATATTTTTTGGGGGAAAATATATAATTCTTTCCCCTCAACAATCTAAACAGTTATTGAAATGCATTGACTATTTATTTATTAAAATTTAATATATATATATATATATATATATATATATAGTGCAGAAAAAGGTATAACCTCAGCCATGTTAAAATGAACATTAAATAAAAGCACAAAAAGCACAAGGATCTCTATAATATGATATCCTCCAGTGAAATGTATTCCTCCCTTTCCAATTATTCTTGTTATTTGATTTATTGATATGGTGTTGAACTAGAATTTTACTGAATTCCTCCTGAGGGCAAAGGATCCTACTGGGTATCAGATTAAAATCTGGAGAGGAGATTGGGGATAAAGCCATGTGTGTATTGCAAAATGGAAATCTAATCCCGCTCTGAGACAGTGTATGACACAGCAGTATCACAGACTGTGAGTTCAGAGGACTGGCTGCTGCTGCTTCTGTCTGGGAACAGCAGAATGAGGTGTGCTTGTGCCTGCAGAGACAGCACTGGAACACAGTGACATACACACGGTGCCACAGGAATACATAGAGAGCTGATACTTATACAGAGCGGCTCAAATACATTTGGTAAAGGAGAAAAGCTCATTATACTGTCCATTCAAGAGCACCTTTAGAAACCATAGCAAGTTTAACTGATAAACTTTTAGACAAGACAAAGTGATTTTGCAGCAACATATTTATTTGCATTCAGTCTCCTGCTTGTTTGTGCAATGAACAGATTAAAATGTATGTAAAGTTTGTGGGCAATTATGCACACTGAATTTAATATGGCTCATGCATGTCTCAAATTGGCCACTGCCTTTATGAAGTTAAATGAAATCAGTTTATTTTTAGCCATGCTTTCATTAAATTTCCACAGCAACATCCCTGATCACTACACAGCTGCTGGCGTAAAGCATTTTATTTTTTATTTTATTTAATACATTTTTTTGTGATTTTTTTTTTTTTACAAAAAAAGCAGATCATTTAGAATTATTCACTAAATAAATAGGATAATAAATACATTGCACTGTGTATGCTTGGTTTGGCCAATATCATAATAATCGTAATTTTTTATTTATTTATTTTAATTTTAGTTTAGTTTATTATTTTATTTTATTTTATTTTATTACCAATAAGTGTAAAAGTATACAGTGTGTGTGCTTGCTTTTACCCTATCATATAAATGTATGTGTATATATATATATATATATATATATATATATATATATATATATATATATATATATGTATATGTATGTATACGTGTGTGTGTGTGTGTGTGTTTATTTTATTTTATTTTTTAAGTGCATTAAAAGTGTATAATTCAGCACTATTCCGTAAATAAATGCCAGCAATACAGTCTGATTGTAAAATGTGACCCTGGACCACAAAAGTCGCTGGATTATGTTTCTAGCAATAGCCAAAAATACATTGTATGGGTCAAAATGATCAATTTTTGTTTTATGCCAAAAATCATTAGGACATTAAGTAAAGATCATGTTCCATGAAGATATTTAGTCAATTTCTTACCATAAATATATCAAAACATCATTTTTGATTAGTAATATGCATTGCTAAAAACTTAATTTGGACAAATTTAAAGGTGATTTTCGCAGTATTTCGAATTTTTTGCACCCTCAGATTCCAGATTTTCAAATAGTTGTATCTTGGACAAATATTGTCCTATCCTAACAAACCATATATCAATGGAAAGCATATTCATTCAGCTTTCAGATGATGTATAAATCTCAATTTCGAAAAAATTGACACTTAAGACTGGTTTTGTGGACCAGGGTCACAAATGTTGTGTGTGTGCTTGCTTTGGCTCCATCATCAAGGAATATTCGGGAGTCTTTTTCCACCTGTCTCATTTCCAAAAATATCACAGGGTTTTGTCCTGCTGATCTGTTTTATTGACAAGGTTAGCTTAAATAGATTTGACTTGTTTTTGGCTTTACTACTTTGTACTTTAGTTCTTTAAAATGGTGTGCTCCGCAGAAAATTACAGCAATAACATCACCCCATTCCATTTACTGCCGAGAGCAGGCCAGAAAAATGAGAAACTCGGCCCTGCCTGCAGGCAAACAGCAGATACTCTGTCATTCCTCTATCAAGAACATCATTAGATATGTTTCACACAATAGAATAAATCCCTGCTGAGAGAAAGAAGCCTGTTGTTAGGGGAGAGAGAGCAAAATTGTGGGACTTGAAGAGATCCATTTTGACCCATGGGGTTGAACAGTCTGCACAGAAAGTACAAACGTACAAAAAAGATCTGAACATCAAAGTTGGCATTGTGTGGATGTGTCTCTCTCTGTGTGTGTAAGCAAGTACATGTCTGTGTCTTTCTGGGTTGCAACACTCACCTTTTGTTTTGTTTGCTTTATTTCTACACCGGCAGCTGAGGAAGTGAAAGAAAAAGAAGCAGAGAAACCTGTAGCAGAGGCTGAAAAAGAAGGTCAGTACATAATTACAGTGCTGCTAAATAGAGTAACTTTTTATTTTATTTTATTTTATTTAAAATGTCATTACACAATTACAGTGCAAGTGCTACTTTTGTCCCCAAATAGAGAAAATTTTATTCAGTTCAATTCAATTTTATTTTATTTTATTTTATTTTATTTTATTTTAAAGGTCAGTACACAATTAAAGTGCAAGTGCTACTTTTGTCCCCCAAATAGAAAAAAAATATTTTATTTTAATTTAAAGGGGACCTATTATGCTCCTTTATACAAGATGTAAAATAAGTCTCTGATATCTCCAGAGCGTACATGTGAAGTTTTAGCTCAAAATACCTCACAGATCATTTTTTATAGCTTGTTAAAATTGCCACTTTTAGGATATGAGCCAAAACGCGCTGTATTTGAGTATGTTGCTTTAATGCAAATGAGCTGGTGCTCCCGGAGAAGAGGGTGGAGCAATTTGGAAAACAAATGCGTGATACTTACTTTGTCTGGAGCTGACGTTCGCGCACAAAGCGTTGGTATTGATCCTTACACCAATTTTTTCCGGGACATTTCCTTATACAATGAAATTTAACCACAGTATCCTCAGCGGCTCAGATGGAGGAAGTCTATGGAGTACGGTGGCCGAGAAGTGCAAAACAAATCACGATTCTGAAAACAAAATAACAAATTACAAACGCAAATGCAAATCTAAAAAACAAAATAACAATTCAAAAAACACAACAACAATTCAGAAAACATTATAACAATAAGAAACCACAACGACAAATCCAAAAACAAAATAACAAGTCATAAAAAACAACGACAATTCAGACAAACCGGAAGAGGTAGGTATAGTTTGAGACAGCGCATTGGTTTGGGAATAGATTACTCATCGCTGATTGGACAAGATATCTGTCAATCAAGGTGTAAAGGAAGAACAAGAAGAAGATTAAACATCAATTAAAACATCAGTTCCAGTGGTGCAGATGGTAGAGCATGTCATTGTGTTTTTGGACGACATCGACCCGGGTTCGAGTCAGCCTTTTGCCAAACTTTTTTTTTCTCCCTTTCCAAATCTCGTATCGCATCGGAAAGGCATTTATTTTCAATAAAAATCAAGGAAATAATCCAAAAGTTGAAAATAAAATATCGGGTAGGGTTAGGGTGGGTGAAGGGAGGGCTTTATTGTACCAATAAGGTGGCATCAATTTGAATTAAAATTATCATTTACACTCAATATGTTATTATTGCATACTGTTTTTTTTACTACAATACTGAGGTGCAGATAATTGCCACTATTTGCAACAAGTAGTATTCATAGCACAAAATCCTGCTATTTTAACATAGTGTAAATACGTTAGCTGCTATCGCTATTTGACAGAACTATGTCAAATTTACCGTCACTCCCATAGACATTGTATTAGAAACAACCTCGCATTAGCGTTAACAAGTTTTTTTGTATTCTAATTCAAAGGTAATATAATACAGAGTACAGTGTTGTAAATGTACATGCATGTATATTTTTAGACAGCAGCTATTTGCACTGTGTAAATAGTGATAGAGGCTATTTATACTAAGTGCAAATACCTATTTGCACTATGTTAAAATAGCAGGATTTTGTGCTATATATACTACTTGTTGCAAATAGTGGCAATTATCTGCACCTCAGTATTGTAGTAAAAAAAAAAAAACAGTATGCAATAATAACATATTGAGTAAATGATCATTTTAATTCAAATTGATGCCACCTTATTGGTACAATAAAGCCCTCCCTACACCCACCCTAACCCTACCCGATACTTTATTTTCAACTTTTGGATTATTTCCTTGATTTTTATTGAAAATAAATGCCTTTCCGATGCGATACGAGATTTGAATAGGGAGAAAAATAAAGTTCGGCAAAAGGCTGACTCGAACCCGGGTCGATGTCGTCCAAAAACACAATGACACACTCTACCATCTGCACCACTGGAACTGATGTTTTAATTGGTGTTTAATCTTCTTCTTGTTCTTCCTTTACACCTTGATTGACAGATATCTTGTCCAATCAGCTATGAGTAATCTATTCCCAAACCAATGCGCTGTCTCAATCTATACCTACCTCTTCCGGTTTGTCTTATTTGTTGTTGTGTTTTCTGACTTGTTATTTTGTTTTTGGATTTGTCATTGTGTTTTCTTATTGTTATAATGTTTTCTGAATTGTTGTTGTGTTTTCTGAATTGTTATTTTGTTTTTTAGATTTGCATTTGCGTTTGTAATTTGTTATTTTGTTTTCAGAATCGTGATTTGTTTTGCACTTCTCGGCCACCATAATGGAGACTCCTATGTTCGTCATCCCAAAACACAACACTTGAAATACCTCTTTGGCATGGACATTGTATATCTCCAGCAGCTACAGCAAATAATCAGTAATGGCGGAGTCGGACCGCAGCTTCTCACTCAGGGCTGTGTCTGTGCTTATAGGGCAGCGTCACAAATGGGCGGGACTTTTTCCCCTCGGTGACGTGAACAGAGGGAGAAACTGAAACAACTCGTTCTGAGAGACTGTTTATGATTTTTTAGATTATAAAAAAAAATAAGTGGGTGGAAAAATCTACCATTTTGAATTTCAATATAATTGTTATTCAAAGAGACTTCATGGAATTCTTGCAGCTGCTAAAAACATTTCCCTGCTTCTCAGCCAGTATCCTCAGATATGTCATTATTGTTAATCTCCGTTTGTTGGCGAGGTTGTCAACCTGTTTTTTTTATTTTTAGCTGCATCCTTCTTGTTACAATAATAATCCAATCTCTTTACTGATGGGCTGGCATTTAATCAAAAATTGTCACATTAATTCTGACACATTTATGCTATCCAAACTTATAATGAAGGTGTCATATTTGTATCCTGTGATTTACAACCACCACTTTAAAAATTAATTTTGGTAATAACATTTTGATTTATGGACGTAAAATCTGGCATTGGCCTCTGATGTCATAAGCACATTATGGGTTTTAAAGATAATGACATCAATATATTAAGCTGTAGAAGACATTTATCTCCGTGTTTGGCTGTCAATGCGATCTTTATCATCCTGTGTTGATTTAAACAAGGCTAATCTAATACATCTCTCATTAGTCTGTGTCTTTTTTGAACACTTTCATCATTTTTGTTCATGTACATCGTAATAGATTTTTTTTTTTGCAGTTGATTTGATTGTGGTGTTGACAAGTAAGTCTGAGTGTGCCAGCAAAAAACACATAACGTCAGAACCGATGTTTGAAATGAAATGAAATGAATCATTAGTCTACAATGAAACTCACTATTTTGCAATTCTTTGTATCCAGACAAACAAAAAGAGCCCTCTACCTGTCCTTGTATGCATTCAGTAATACATAAAGAGCCTCAAAAAGCCCAAGACACTAAACCAAAGGAAGAAAAAGGTATTTGGTATTGACTTGCAAGGTCAATATCATGCATGTTGTTTTAAAATATAATAAAAGCGCCTGGGCATATTTTTAGTTTTCTGCATAACATAGCCATTCTATAGGAAATCTAGTCAGAGACATGCCAGTATCTTTGTGGATTCTATTCTAACAAATATTGTGAGCTTTTCATGCAAAAACAACTGACTAAGAAGTATTTTGTATTTTGCACATGCAATAAACTGCATGCTAAAAATAAATCATGGATTGGTGAATGATGTGTACCTAAAAACACATTTGCATCAATGGTATAGAAGTGACTGCAGAGGTGGATGTACTATAAATTTATGAAGACAATATATGCATGTACACACACACACACAGAGAGAAAGAAAGAGAGAGAAAGATAGAGAGAAATTGTGCATACAGCATGAATTATGGACCACATGGGTCATTTCTGTGTCAGAAGATACAGAAGATATATTCATAGATATATTTGCTCTCTTACTGACCCTTGCTCCTTACAATAAACTCATATAATTTTTACTTAATATCATTCATTGTACAATTTAATTTGGTTGTGCTTACTGAATAGCATATCAAGCATAACAAGCTGTGCTTCAAGATTCAATTTTGTGAGGATCTTATATCAGTAAAATAGCTGCATTTTTTCTCTCCCTTCCAATAGCTTTGACAAACACAATAGTGCCCTCTAGTGCATGACTGTTAATCTACCTAATCTTTTAAAAAATATATATTTTTTATTTTTTTAACGAAACCCCAACCCTAGGAATATTTCTGCTCTAATGTGCTAATTTGTAGAGAAGTCTAATATACTACAACATCATGACTACCGATAGATCTGGCAAAGACTTTTTTTTTTCATCATCAGTACACAGTATACTCTAGTCATCATGAAGTGACCTAGTGCTGCAGACATTTTTCAACTCTCTCTAAACAAAGCAGTTTGGTCTGATTCAAGTCTTTGTTCATGTTTTTCATTTCACAGCTAAAAGAGTCACCCCTGAGCACAAGAGTATGTGATGCATTGTTTTGTTTGATTAAAGCTGGTTTAGCTCAAGGCAACTGCCGATTTCTACAGCAAACTGCTTGCTTTAGCAGTACAGCTCAACAAGCTTGTGCAAAACTAGAAATAGTAGACTAATCTATTGATAAAGCTTATTTAAGGGCTTTAAAGGATGGTTAAATAACTCTAATTAATTATAAATTATAATTATAAATAAAAATTAAAAAACAGATCATTGTGAGCCAACAGCATTATAGGACATTTCATGCCAATTTTTCACTGTGGGAAATAAATATATTTCTAAATCCAAATTCAATTTGTTTATTTCCACAGTCAATAAAAATTAATCATATATTTCCAATTAAATGTCCTTTATGGTGCATTTTGACACAATGTTCTCATTATCCCAGCAAACACTGTAAAGAGGCAACATTTGAAAATTCATTTTCAGCTGAGCAAATTTGCAAATAATCATACATGTTTTGATCTGGAAGCTAATTTTATATTGTTTAATATGTTTTCCTTCTCCAGAAGCAGAGACTAAGAGAAGGGAACCCCTGCTTAAACAGAGAAAAGGTGCAGTAGCCCTCTTTACATCAGAGTTATTGTTTTTTACTCCGATCAGAATATTAAATATAGGCATTTGTTTGCGGAAGAATATTGTACTGAAGTCTTTTTTTATTTCGCCTCCTCACTAACACTTGCTCATCAGAAAAAGAGGCTCCAATAAGAACAAGACTAGAGAAGACAAAGAAAGGTAAAAAAGAACAAGCGCAATGCGTGCCTGCCTTTTTATATCATCATATCCTGAAAGACTTGTTTCAAATGATTTTTATAATCATAGCGATGCATATTGCAGAATCAAATTTGCTCTCTGCTTAACAGCTCCAAAAGCAAAGGCAACGTCTGTCAACATCCCCAAAACGAGAAGTAAATCCACATGATCTGATCATACTTTACTTCTTTAAAGGGATAGTTCATCCATAAATAAAAGTTCTGTCATCATGTATTGAACCTCATGTCGTTACTAACTTTGACTTTCTTTAAAGAAACAAAAAATAAGATACTTTGCTGAATGTTCACACACTCTTTTCCACATAATGTACATGAATGGCAGCGAGGGAATGTCAAGCTCTAAAAATGACCAAAAAAAAGCACCATAAAAGTGGTCCATATAAGTTGTGAGCGATATTCCAAATCCAAGTCCATATCCAAGATTCCAAATCTGCTCATTTAAATATGCAGATATTAAAATAGATTTTGAGTGCCAAACAACTTATGACGATATGATTTCAGATACTGGGCACAAATCATATGCTGTTATAATGCTTTCATGTCATTTCTGGAGCCTGACAGGCCCTGGATACAATTAATTTTTATTATAGGCCTAGGAAAAAGAACAGTGTGAACATCCTGCTTAACATCTTCTTTTTTGTTCTACAGAAGAAAGAAATCATGCCGGTTTTGATCAATGAGTAAATGATGACAGGTTTTTCATTTTTGGCTCAACTGTTGATGGCAAATTTGAAATTCCATTTGATCTAACTATATGACAGCGGTGCTTTCCCTTCTCCTAATAACAGAATCTCGAGCCTCTGAGGACATGGAAGTGTCAGCTGCTCCAGCTCCGATACAGGATCGTGAGTGCAACTCGTAGCCTTTTTTAATATTACATTGCATTACATTCACGTAATGCAAAAAGACAGCAGCAATAACACGCAATCTATACTCAGTCTGTTGTAACTCTGAATCTTTCTTTTCACAACCTGGTGAAACAGTTCCTATGTGCCGACCAACACCTGTGTACTGCCCAGCGCCACCTGGCTGGTATGGTGAGTAATGCAGCCACCTACAATTACTGTAACTCAATGTAATTTACATAAAACACCTTTAAACATACTTCAAATGTTCTTTAATGTCCTGAAATGTCTTACAGTGCATCATATAGTTACAAGTAGCCCATTACCACCATCGGCTATTCCAGGTATTCAAAACTATTTTAATGCATTTATACAGATCATTGACATCTGTTATTACTGATTAAATGATGTGGCTATCAATGCAAAAAAAACAAGAAATATCTTATTAAGAATGAATACATCACAAGAGTTTTTAACATCACAGTTTTCATTGTGTTTTTCAGAATCAGAAGTTCAGTTTTTAACAACTCATCAAGCTCCTACTGTACTGAAAGGTGTTTATTGCAAAATATATTTGAGATTTAATTCTATATGACAGAAATTTACCATTTTTTAAAAGAAATCTAATGTGTTTCCTTTGCTTAAGAACCAGAAGCTGCTAAGGCAAAGCCAACACAAGCCACTAAAAAGAAAGGTATAGTAGTAATTTGTCTTGAGTTCGTGCCAGTTGTATCAATGTATTATATTTTTCTTGTTATGTTAACAGACCTGAAGCAAGTAATAACCCTTGACCTCCAATTTCAGAACCAGCTGCACCAAAAGAAAAAGCCAAAGCAGCTCCTGCAAAGAAGGGTGAGATCTGATTTCAAATTAAAATGCAGTATGTGAGTTTAATCATGGTGGAGAAGATGCTTTACTCAGTGTTTGTCATTATTATAACAACATTGTTATATATTTTGTATGTGTGGATTTTTGTGCATTTATATTTCATTTTGTACATTTGTACGGTATGTGTTCAAGAGCCCACAGTTACTAAAGCCAAAGTAAAACCTTCAGTGGCAAAGAAAGGTAAGGATAATAGAAAAATTATGGCTAAATTTAAATTTTAGATCTATTTTTTTACTAAATCATTTTTTTATGATTTAGGGCCGATTGCTGTGAAAAACGAGAGGTCTAAAAGGACAGGTAATTATGGTTCAGGAACTGACTTTGCAGTAGTTTTATATTAATGAGCAGTGGCTTATTATTTCCTCTTTTACAGAGCGAGTGATCACTAAAGAAAAGGCCAAACCTACCTCTACTAAGAAAGGTACATTTTATTGTGGCATATTATTTATAATATATTATATACACATAATGTAATATTATATTTCATGCATTTATCCATTTTTTTATTCCATCGTAAATTATCCTGTGTTTACCTGTGAAATAAAGTGATACAGATTCTTCATTAAAAATAATCAGAGAATAAACAGAATTGTCAAGAACTGATGAGATATTTGTTTTTCATTTCCTTTTATTTTGATTCTTTAAAACAAGTACCACCAATCTGGTTGTATGATATCCAGGAATCATGAATCTTAAATATTTATTCTCAAATTTGAGAAGGTCAAATTTACTAACCGTTGTGCCACTTTAGTGCATGTTATTTCAGCGAAAACCCTGGGTCTTATTCACAAACCATATAGGCACACTCTAAAAAAATGCTGGGTTAAATACAACCCAGCACTGGGTAAAATATGGACGAACCCAGCGATAGGGTTGTTTAGACCCGGCAGTTGGGTTACTGCCCAGAAGGTTGGGTTAAACATTTAAACCAACTGTTGGCTGAAAACAACCCAGAATGTGTTCTGTCCAATATTTACCCAGGACTGGGTTGTATTTAACCCAGCATTTTTTAGAGTGCACTATTCCGTGCAAAACATTTGTCTTATTTTACAGCAGAAATAAGTATCCTTAAAACAAGATACATTTACTTAAAAAGTATCATTATTTACTGTAAGAGCTCATTAACTTTTGCTTAACATTAACCCTATAACGCCTACTGTATCATATTTGATACACAAAATTCCAAGGCCTTTAAATTATTAACATGATCAAAACTTAGCTGAAAAACCTGTTGTTCACGATCTACTACATTCCCTCTATCATCTGATTGATAGTTTGTACTTTTTTAGTAAGTAAAAGACCTTTCGGTAAAACTTTCCATCATGTTGTGGCACACATGTCTTTTTTCTATGAAATCTTTAATGATTTTTAGGAAGTAAACATAAAAATCACTTTTATATTGTTAATATTTCAAGGTGAATAATCACTTGATTGAAGCAGCTTATAGGTTTACTTGACTATCCACACATAATTTTTTAGAAAATCATTATAAAATATCAGTAATATGATACATCAGGCTTCTGAAGAATGTTTATTTGTTCATCTCTCAATCATAATTGTATTGTATTGCATTAAAACATAAAATAAAAATTTTCAAATTTTCATTGGAAAATAGCACAAAAATTGATGATTATCAAAATGTTTATCTGGCCAACAATCAAACACGTTGTCTTTGGGCACAGTTCACTCTGAATTTCCTCCCAGTTTTGATATCTATGTTCTGATTCCTTCTGCATGTAATGCATCATGCGTCAGCAAATTGCTTTGATCAGGACAATCCCCTCAGTTCACCTGCAAATGCAACATTTGTGTTATTTTAGTGCCACTTACTCTTCAGATGACAATTTCTTATGCTAGTTGACCAATAAATTTTCTTTAAATGTGTTTCTCCTTGTAAGTTTAAGGATATGAAATCCCGCCAAGGTCTCAAGTGACTTTATTCGCAAGCCTGGTTTTCATCCATTTAAATTAGCCATTACTTTAAAATTCAAGTCTTCGACTCTGCCTCAGCGGAGTATTTGCAGATACCGTGGTCTGCTGCATGTAAAAATCGTTCCTCTGAGAACTGAGCTTTGTCATGTCACCTCATAACAACCCTGATAATTAAATGTTATATTACTAAACTGAGAGTCCTTGCCCTGTCATAAAGATTTGCTTCTGCAGCACTTTATATCATATATTGAAATGACTCTCTCTGTTTCAACTAGAAGACCTGAAAGCAGAGGAAAATGTTACAGAAGGGAAAAAGCCAGGTAAATTTGATCTAATTCTGCTTAACTTGTCAACACCATACATTGCATTATAGTAGTTTGCTACAGAAATCCTCTGTAACAGAATTGTAGACACTGTACATCATGTTACAGTGCAATATGCAATTTTGCATAGCATGTAGCCTGTTGCCAGACTAATCTAATTATTCTAATTATTCATTTTATTAGTTCTTTATTTTATTTTACTTTATTATTAATTTTATTTTATTTTACAAAACTAAACTTTTTTTGATATTACAATAAATGTAGAAATGTGGTTTTAGAAGTATTCATTTGATCAGGCTTTATTTATTTATTTTTTATCCTCAGAACTGAGTAGTCACTCATTCTTTGTATTACAGGCAAGATACCGTACTTCCAGTGTGTTTTAATGAGTTCAAAATCCAGCCAATATCCACTGCGGCCCATGTCCCCTGCTATGAGTCCAGCTATTAACCCCACCATGATGAGAGCCATGATGGAGCAGAGGGCCGCATTACTGCAGCAGAAAGCCCGTGCAGCTGGCCAGTAACTGGATGACATGCCCCGTCCAGCCCTGGCAGGTGCAACTGCTTATGAACTGCTGTAAAAACAAAGTGCTGCTGGGCTCTCAAGAGCCATCCTCCTAAACCATCAGAAACTTTAACAAATAATGAGTGGAGGTCCCTGGTTTGTCAATGGATGCTCTCCATTCTTTCATAAGTTATTTGTGAATCTGACCAGTTTCACAATTTTGACATAAAATAGATATAAATAAATTATAATGTACATTTTGAAATATATATAATGCATAAACACCTTCCAAATAAATGTTGTGTTACTGGGTAGATATACTTTTTTTTATTTATTTGAGATCTTAAATCATCTGTTTACATTTTTTTGCAGGGAAGATTCTGATGTTTTTTTTTTTTTTTCTTATTGTACATAAGACTACTCAGCGGTGAAGCAAATTTAAAACTGGTTAAATAATTTAAGTGTTGCTCTAAATATTCAGATATTTATTTTTCTATGTCAGAGTATATGATCCCATTACAGGAAAGAAATTTAACAGCACACACTCACTTAGGGCCTTATCTTTTGGCCCAGGCCATTTCCTTTGACTCACTGCTAATAAGATTATGTCTAGTGTATCTGGGTCTGTGATCTCTCTGCATTTGTATGCATGGCCATTAGAAAACAGGAGGACGCCATTTGGACCGAATCCGATTTCTATCTTAACCAATGAAAAGAGCTTACATGCTTATAGAATTGAAAGAGACATTAAGAAATGAAGGCACACAAAAGCCTACAGCCTCTAAATAACGAAAGGCTTTCATTTTACTTGACTGAGACTTTTCTTGAGTATCTCTTTAGTTAATTGAAATCCCTTATTGGAGGTTATTAGATTTATGGTAGTGAATTGAACAGTGTATGAATATGTAAAATCAAATTTTTCAAGTAGCAATAATGCTTCTTGTGTAAAGGTAAAATATACAGTAAATACAGTGTTTTACAGTGTTTGTCCGCCATGCCATAGTTTTCTCTGTTCTCCTAGATCAGCGGTCTTCAGCCTGTTTCAAACCAAACCCTTTGCAGATACACACATTATAGCTGCATTTTAAGCCTGGCCTAAAATATAACACAAATAGCACCATGTTAATGTATTTATCATACATTTTTGCTGGAAGAGCCATTATTACATAGCCCTGTGTCTTGGAGGGGGAAAAGGCCTAATATTAGTGAATTTGATGATGCTGAGTTCATTTTCCTTCATGTACAGTTTTTACAGATTTAATGTATTTATCAAAATAACAAAAGCAGTCAAATGACAAAAAAAATAAAGATTTTCTCACAAAATCTGTATTTTTCTGACACTGTTTAGATGTAGTCAAACACCAATCGATGTAGTTGAAAACATCTGGTCATGTTTGCATTTACTTCTGTCACTGGCCATAATTCTAAACTCAAGATTAGGCATAAAATAACATCTACAGAATAATTCATAGAAAACTGGCTGAAGAATTAAATAACTAGCTGCAACCTGGAATCATGTATTTGTGGCAGTTTATTACAAGACTTCTTCACCCTAGGAATGGTTGTTGAAAGCAAATATGCTACGAAATCTGTCATATTTTGTAAGAAAGTGTGATATGCTAAATCAAGCAGGCACTATTTTTGATCAGCACCCCAAAATTAGTAAGAAACAAGTATTGTATTTCATTCAGCAAATATGATGCAGGGCAATGTAATATAATGCTCTTAAAAAATATTTATAATTATTTATATACAGAGTCATTTTCTTGTACATTATATTAAATTTGCGTAATATTTTAACATGAGTGGGACAATTAAATATTTATCTTGATTTTGTTTACAAATTTTTATTTATTTCACTAAAAATAGCTTGGCATTAACAATAATTGGCAGACCCCTTCCAGTCCCACTGTTGAAGACCCCTGGCCTAGACCGTCATCAAACTGTGCGGATTTACTGTAAAATACAGTCGTAGAGTAAACCAGATGTATGTGTGTAATATTTGACTTTACTTTGACCAACAGTGATTTTCAAGATGGTGATCTGAGGTCACTGTCCATTCTTGTTCCTGTAACATATTGCATGTTCAGTGCAAATATTGCGGGTATGACAATTTCAACCAGAAATACTTTGTCTTATTCAAGAACACACTGATCTATATTTTCAGTAACAGTAAGGATCAGAATGACCTAAAGTATGTCCTTGAATGTATTCTCATAATCCACTGCAGTGTAAAAAAAGCAAAATGACAAGAACGAGAGTGAACAGCCAGCCACATTTTGAGTGTCGCTGTACATATGGGCTACAGATGGTTATAGAAAGACTGTATAATGTTTATACTGTAGTGACTGCAGCAGAAGGCTGTTTCTCTTTAATCAGGACATAGTGAGACAGTTAGCTGTAACTGCTTGACTTTGAACAGAGAAGTAGGCCAGAGAAATAATCTCACTTTGAAGTTACAACATGCAGCTTCCTGCACAGAGCAGAGAGGACGTCAACCGTGGATATTCCTATATGAATTAACAATACACATATCAATGACACTGTCTGAAACATGCATAAAATAGACAATGTTTGTCTGACTTTGAGAAAAATCACTGTCAGTTTACAGTGAGAATGCAATGTTTACGAGGTAGAACCTCAACTGTTGATTCTCAGAAGGCTTTGCGCACTATAGATGTATAAAATTCATGTTTAGGGCTTAAAACTTTATATTAAGAGGTGACAGAAGTTGTTCTTACAGTTTCTTTTTTTATGTGTTTGCTATTCGCATGACCCCTGAGAACACTGAAAATGTTAGTTTCTGATGTGCTAAATTAGCCTGTAACATTGAATTTCAATAGAGGCTGCTAAATGATCTTTCTTTCATAAGACTTGCGCTGATGATGTGAGGTTAAAAACCTAGAACTTGTCACCTTTGTTAAAGCTTGTTTAGCTTATAAAAGAACAGATCGTTTTTTCTTTCATAAAGTAGACAACGGGGATTTTGTGGTTTGATTTAGCAGTCTAATGTCAGATTGTGCCATAATTTGTCATCACATCACAAAGACCTAATTTGCAGTTTTAAATATGTCAAACTGTCATGTTCTTATGAATGTTGAATAAGATCTGTCAGTAGAACCAAGGAAATTTTGACTAGTGTTGTTGTTGTTGTTTTTTTTATTCACATCTTGTTGGATTTTATCTTGGAGTGGGCAAAATTCTGGTAATAAAGTAATCGCTTTGTGCAAACTCGTCTGTGACAATTTCCTTTTTTTATGGACTTATTCGTTTGGATGAAAAATTTATATTTTATTTGCATAAATAATATGTGCCAAATGTGTCAAAAGCCAAATGTGTGAAAGCAATTATAAATAAATGATAGAGAAAAAGCACTCTGTATAATTCAGTCTTTCGAGGTTTTGTTATGAATGAAACATCAGAGTGTTTTTTATAATATATATATATATATATATATTTCATTGCCTTTTGACTGTGATAATCATTTTTCTTTTGGCTCTAGTACCTCTGCCATTGCTCTTAAAAACAAACAGCAAAGGAACCATTACAAAATATTAGTAGTTAAGAAGCTAATAAGTGACATTTTCTTCTCAGTTATTGTTTTTTCTAAACACTGTTTTTGACAAATTCCTGTATATTTTCCATATAAAACAAAAAATATCAATCAATCAGTCAGCAAACAAACAGAAACTAAATTAGGTTAGTTTACTTGCTAAATATTAGCTCAAATGCATTTTGTTCACAGTGTATTTAGTAACCTTCGGTCTTCTAAACTTTGATTCAAACCTTGTGTTTTCCCAGCATGATGTTACTGGTGGATATATCCACAGCTAGCTAATGTGATCTTGTTTTTTCAGTCTTAAAAATGTAAAAACTACCTTACCTTGCATGACAGAAAGCCAGGAATCAAATCCACCCAGAGGAAAAGGCTCAACAGTATATCCATGAGACATTTTTTTTACATATTAGCAAGTGCTCCCTTACAAAAAATAACTGCAGTACATTGAAGTACAACTTCAGTAAAACTGCTGTAAAAAGTAGTATAACTGCAGTACAATGAAGTACAACTGGACATTTGCAGTATAATGAAGAATATAACTGCAGTTCATTAAGGTTCAACAGCAGTAAAACTGCAGTACAATGAAGTGCAACTGTAGATTTGCAGTATAATGAAGTACAGATACAATATAACTGCAGTTCAATGATACGCTGAAATGTATCTGAAGATTTCAGATGCAAAAACTTCTAAGTCTGACTGATTACATTTATTTTTTTAGCTTTTTCTTTTTTTTAATAAAGTTCCTGCTAGTTCCAGTAATTTCACTTAAATGGCAAAGAGGTTCTTTTCTTTGCCATTATATGCCATTATGACACACAGAACTTAAGTCTGATAGAAAGACAAAACAACTGGTTTAATGCTGTTTTACTACACTTTTACTATAATAAAAACAAATTATAATTATATTATGAAATCTTAAAAACTAATCTAATAAAACATGAACATCTCAATCCAACTAGTGAAAACCCTGTGTATAGATGCATTTAATTATGCTATGGCTCCGCAATTTGTTATAAGCAGATCTGTAGAAATTAGCCATTGTCCAGCTCAGTTCAGTTCTCAATAGCATCAGTACATCATTTATAATAATGGAATGAGCAAAATTGCACTGAATATACTGTGTATTTGTTTGTTTCTAGGAGAGTGTCAACCCCTAATTGACATGAGGGGAAAAAATCATTAAAAAGTGTTCAGCGTACAGTGTACTTTGCAACAGAGGAAGCATTAAGAAAGAGGAGAAGAGAGAAAGTGAAAAGGCACTCAACAAATGTTGGTGAGACTTTATTTCTGGAAATGCATTAAAGGTCACTCAAATTCAGCCACAAATGTAAACCTGATTATAGATAGTATTTAAATTAGATTAATAACTCCAGCTACTCGTAGGCCTACAGTCCTGTATATTTCACACTAAATTGTGATGCAGCCTGAATCATAATCACACCATGTTCATTTGTTGGCCAGACGCGAACTGATCCCTAAGCTAAACATACTTTCTCCCAAGCATTTTATTCCATGCTGTCACCTGATAGAGTTTGGGTTCCTTTATCTCAATTCCTTAGCATATCCAACAGCGCAGAAAAACTTGATGATGTAACAGAAACTATGGACTCTCTCTTTTCTAGCACTTTAGATACAGTTGCTCCTTTACGCTTAAGGAAGATCAAAGAAAACAGTCTGACTCCGTGGTATAATGAGCACACTCGCACCCTAAAGAGAGCAGCCTGGAAAATGGAGCGCAGCTGGAGGAAAACAAAACTAGAGGTATTTCGTATAGCCTGGCGGGAAAAATACCCTATCCTACAGAAAAGCATTAAAAACGGCTAGATCTGATTACCTTTCGTCTCTTCTATAAGAAAACAAACATAACCCCCAGTATTTATTCAATACAGTCACTAAAGTAACGAAAAATAAAGCATCAACAGGTGTTAGCATTTCCCAAAAGCACAGCAGTAATGACTTTATGAACTACTTTACTTCCAAGATCGATTCTATCAGAGATAAAATTGTAACCATGCAGCTGTCAGCTACAATATCGCATCAGATAGAGCACTATAGATCCCCTGAGGAACAATTCCACTCATTCTCTACTATAGGAGAGGAAGAATTGTATAAATTTGTTAAATCATCTAAACGTATGTATGTTAGACCCTATTCCATCTAAACTACTAAAAGAGCTGCTTCCAGAAGTCATAGATCCTCTTTTGGCTATTATTAATTCATCACTGTCATTATATGTCCCCAAAACCTTCAAATTGGCTGTTATTAAGCCACTCATTAAAAAAAACACAACTTGACCCCAAAGATTTAGTTAATTACAGACCGATCTCAAATCTCCCTTTTCTGTCAAAGATACTAGAAAAGGTAGTATCCTCGCAATTATATTCCTTCTTAGAAAAAAAAATTGTATTTGTGAGGAATTCCAGTCAGGAATAGCCCGGTTCTGTCAACACTTCATTGGCTCCCCATCAAACATCGTATAGATTTTAAAATCTTGTTAATTACTTATAAAGCCCTGAATGGCTTAGCTCCTCAGTACTTGAGCGAGCTCTTATCACATTATAGTCCTCCACGTCTGCTGCGTATACCTAGAATATCAAAATCGACGGCAGATCCTTTTCCTATTTAGCACTCAAACAGGTCAGTTTAAATCTAGATTAAGACACATTTCTTTAACCTGGCTTACACATAACACACTAATACACTTCTATTATTCAAATCCGTTAAAGGATTGTTAGGCTGCATTAATTAGATCAACCGGAACTGGGAACACTCCCCATAACACATGATGTACTCGTTACATCATAAGAAGAATGGCATCTACGCTAATATTTCTCTGTTTCTATTCTGTTTCTCAGTCCGTGTCCGGATCAGATGGTGAATTGGCGCCCGGGAGATGATGTTTGTGGCCCTGATGTTTTTCTGGACTTTGATTCTCTCTGACTGGAAGGTGTGCATTAAAACAATAATTACAATCGGTTCAATTGCCATTTTAAATCAATGCGCTGCTTTTACTGTAGCACACACATACCATCAGAATGCTAGATCTAATGACCTGTAACCAAACAAACTAATGACAATTAACTTAGGTTTACCCTTCCAATCAAATTGTACTTCACAAACATTAAAGGGGATAGTTCACCCAAAAATGTAATAATTCTGTCATTAATTACTCACCCTCATGTCGTTCCAAACCCGTAATACCTTTGTTCATCTTCAAAACAAAAATTAAGATATTTTTGATGAAATCCGAGAAGTTTCTGACTCCTCTATTGGTAGCAATGCAACTTACACATTTAAGCTCCAAAACAATAGGAAAGACATTTGTGAAAGTAATCCATGTGACTCCAGGGGTGACTCCATGTGACCTCAGTTTTGTCTTCTGCCTCATGAACACAATACTCATGTGTTGTGACGCTCTCATGAATGCACATTACAGATCAATATTTTTGTAAATAAGTGGTATATTAGTTTTTTTTTGGGGATGCAAAAACATGTTGCTTCATAAAATTGAGTTAAAACAACTGGAGTCACATGAATTACGTAAATGATGTATTTCCTACCATTCTGGAACTTGAATGTGTAAGTTGCATTGCTGTCTATGCAGGGTCAGAAAGCTCTCTGATTTCTTTAAAAATATCTTTGTTTGTGGTCCA
The DNA here is from genome assembly GCF_936440315.1 of Barbus barbus. Classification (NCBI taxonomy): domain Eukaryota; kingdom Metazoa; phylum Chordata; class Actinopteri; order Cypriniformes; family Cyprinidae; genus Barbus; species Barbus barbus. The sequence continues at coordinate 25,495,273 of NC_136742.1, forward strand.
AAGAGGAATGACGGTCTTATGGGTGTGAAACCACACAAGGGTGACTAATTAATGACACAATTTTCATTTGTGGGTTAGCTATCGCAGTTTTAACTTAACTTTTAAACCTAGCTTTAACAGGTGTGTATTACACAATTTTAATCAACTTCAATGGAGGCAACCCGTTTCATATTGTGTGGTTCTTTGCCTCCACCTCATGCATTAAAATCATGTAAAGGACACCTAGCCATGGATTAGCCCTTATTTGTGAACAGGGTTATAGGTTACACAAAGTATTAAATGAAGGGGGCACAATAACTGAATATATATATAACATATATATATTCTATATACTGTATTTGAATAGTATATTTAAATGATATACTTGTATATTTGTAAATTGTGTTTTTTTTTTCCATTATTATTATTATTATTTAAGTTTAGAATTTTGAATGAAAAAACAAAATGATAAAGCTCATTTGTGGAGGTACAGTATTTAAACATGATTGTGTCTATGATTTTTTTCCAGAAATGCATGTTATTGTGCAAGGGGTAGTTGCATGGACTATCAGTGGAGGGACAGAAAGCACTGAGATTTAATCATAAAGATCTTCTTTCTTGTTCTGAAGATGAACAAAAGACTTGCGGGTTTGGAGCGAAATGAGGGTGAGTAATTGATGACAGAATTTTCATTTTTGGGTGAACCAACCTTTTAACTACTTTCAAAGACATTGTTAATGCTGACCATTATGTCATAAGAAATGAACTGGTATGAATACGTTTCACAAACTCTTGGTGACATCACAATTCAGGATTTATTTTAAGCATACTAAATATGCCTGTAGTGAAAAGTGTAACTGAAACTTGAGAATTTCTGATGGTTTTTGTTTGTTTGTTTTTCCAGACTACATCCAAAATAGTGTTTCCACATCTGAGATAAAGGCAGTCATAAGAACCAAGCGGAACGATGAGGTCAAGCTCTTCAAAAAATTAAACATGCCTGAGTAATGAGGAAAGAAAATATGCATGATTGTGTGATTTGTAAATAAACACTAAATAGCTACATTTAGTGTAACTCTCAGCCTGTTATTTTAAGTTTAAAGAAAAGTAAAATAATTTATTGTTGCATTGCTGTTTGAGACATTGACTGTTGTTTTGAACCTTAATTCATTATATTGCAGATGTGTGCAAATAAAACTTGTTATTCTGAATATTCTGGTTGCATTTCAGTGTTACTGTACAGCATTTTATTAGTATTGCACTTTGTATTGAATTGTACTTCAGTCGTATTATATATTGCAGTACTACTGCAGTTTTATTGCAGCTCTGAATTATCTGTGCAATCAGTCCAATGGAAGGGCCAGGCGTCACGGGCGGGTGACATCACGACCAGGAAGCTTTAAAAGCACGTGAGGTGGAGCCGGCTTCAGCTTTCTGTCATTCAGCAAGCGCTCTATGTGTCTGTCAGTCCGATATTTGTTTTGTGAGTCTTATTTGGTGTTGTTTGTCAAAATAAAGCATTATGTCCAAGGCCACAAGTAAATCAAAGCATAAGGGCGATCTCGGATCACGCTTGAAGTTGTGTGTTCCTCCCTGCTCTCGCTACAATCACGAGCGGGGATACACACAGTTTGTGCGCGGTCTGCCTGGGCGCGAAGCATGCGGAGTCGGCTCTCGAGGGAGCCGACTGCTCACACTGTGAGCGGCTGCCGCTACGCACGCTTCGCTCCCGGAGGGCTCTCTTCCAGAAGGGAGCCTTTGCGAGTGTTCCTCACGGTGCTGGCCCCGCGGCTACCGAGGCAGAGCGGCTGCTGCGCTCGTGGGGCTCGCACATGGATCATCAGATCCAGCGCCCGTTCTCTGTGTTCGGAAGCCCCGCGGTTTCTTCCCCTCAGAGAGAGGGCTCGGCGCTCCGCTTGTCTTCCTCCGAGGAGGTGGACGTGAAAGACGTCGATGAGCTTTGTAAAGCTGCAGTGTTTGCACAAGCATATTATGAATGACGACATCATTATATTCGTGCTGTCAGATCTAAGATAAAGGGCTGATTGTGCTTTTCCCCGCCGTAAGATCTCGCGGTTCCGGTCCGCCACTGCTGAGGCATGGCTGCGAGTGAGATCGCGGGGATTGCAACATGGATCTGGCGGATGGGTTGGAGACGGGTTCGCCCTATCTCCACCTGCATTCCCCAGATCTAGCGCACTCGCTTGGGGCTGGAAGCACGCGGTGCGGTTCTTCCCCCTTTTAGTGAGAGCTCGCTGTTGCAGCGCGAGTTGCCGAGGCGACCGCGTGCATTACTTCATTCTCATTTTTATTATGAATCCTTTTCATATCACTCAAGCATTTACTCCCATACCTAAGAGACCACCTCGTGTTGGTGTGCACCGACACCACGTCGGTGGTCTCGTACATAAACCACCAGGGAAGTCTGCGGTCACGACCCTTGTACAAGCTGGCGCACCAGATCCTTGTGTGGTCCCAGGGCAAACTCCTCATTAAGAGCAGTGCACATTCCTGGGCATCTCTATGTGGGAGCAGACATTCTGTCGAGACAGGGGCCGAGGCCGGGGGAATGGATGCTTCACCTTGAGGTGGTGAAGCAGATATATGGAGAGTGTTTGGCCAGGCACAGGTGGACCTGTTTGCGACTATAGTGTCAGTTCAATGTCCCCTCTTGTCCTCTTTGACTCCTCCAGCTCCTCTAGGACTGGATGCTATGGTACAGACTTGGCCGAGGCTTCATTTGTACGCTTTTCCCCCTATCGCTCTGCTCCCGGTAGTTCTGGCGAGAGTGCGCCGGGACGAGGTCAGTCTACTTCTGGTAGCGCCATTCTGGCCGGGCCGAGTATGGTTCTCGGACCTGATTTCTCTCCTCGACGGCACTCCATGAGAGATTCCCGTCAGGGGAGATCTCCTCTCACAGGCGGGGGGCACAATCGTCCACCCTCGCCTGGAGCTGTGGAAGCTGTGGGTGTGGCCACTGAGGGGGCACAGCTCATAGCTTCCTGTCTCTCAACCGAGGTTGCTGAGACCATCCTCCAATCCAGAGCTCCCTCTACTAGGAAACTGTACGCCCTGAAGTGGAAGCTCTTCACTTCATGGTGTGGAGGTTGCCAGCTCGACCCAGCTAACTGCCCGATTGGTACAGTTCTGGAGTTCGTGCAGGCCCGTCTCTCCGCAGGGTTAACCCACTCCACCATTAAGGTGTACGTGGCGGCCATTGCGGCCTATCACGTTCCTGTCAGTGGTCAGTCAGTGGGTAGACACCCCCTAGTTACACGTTTCCTCCACGGTGCGCTGAGGCTGAGGCCGCTGGTACGTTCACGTGTCCCCACGTGGGACCTGGCTGTGGTACTAGAGGCTCTTTGCAAGGCTCCCTTTGAGCCCATTGAGGAGATATCTGACAGACTCCTCACCATTAAGACTGCCTTCATTCTGGCCATTTCCTCTCTAAAGAGAGTTGGTGATCTACAGGCCCTTTCAGTGGCCCCTGCCTATCTTGACTTTACCCGAGCGGGGTATGTACCTAAAGTTCCCTCTGTGATGCCACAGCCCGTCATACTTCAGGCCTTCTGTCCTCTTCCCTTCCGGGAGCCCGACCAGCAGAAGCTTGGATAGTGGATGCTATTAATACTGCCTATGAGTGCTCTCAGCTCCCCTTGCCGATGGGAGTCAGAGCTCACTCAACCCGAGGTGTGGCTGCGTCTCGAGGCCATTCCTCCAGCATCCCTGCCAGTGCATGCTTCATTCTTAGAAGCTGAAGCCGGCTCCACCTCACGTGCTTTTAAAGCTTCCCGCCCGTGATGCCTCGCCCTTCCATTGGACTGATTGTACAGATAATTCAGAGCACGGTCACGCTGAAGGCGTTCCCAAAGCGTACCTGACACAGCGTCTCGTTCCCTTCGGGGAACCATGGTTACATGCGTAACCTGAGACGTTTCTTAGTAGTATCCAGCAGGTCTAGTATTCCAAATATAATTTTTTATTCACTATAGCCAGTATGTTCTTAACTTTAAACTATCTTTTAAAGTTCATCTACACTCAACTTCACAAAACTGTTAATAAACATATTGAACACTCTTTAAACCAGAAATTGTGTACCTTCTTCGGTTTCTTCAGAGATTACATGGCTGCTATCTGGGCCATTGATATTTTTAATTGAATCTAATCTGCTCAGGAGAAGCTGGTGAATAAATTCTGACTTTGCTGCTGTAATTCCCTATAGTCTGCCCTCTTCAAACCCACATCTGTTGAGAGCAACATAAAACGGGTCCACTATTTTAAGACGAATTCTCCATGGCTGCCTGGCTCTAAAAAAAAATACAGGATCTAAGCCAAGGTTCTGGATTCTGGGCCTCAGTCTGGATAAGTAGTGTGGCTCAAGCAGATCACATCAGCTGATGAGTGAATATATCTGGGTCAGCTAGATAACTACATGACCACAATGTGCTCAAAGCAGCTCTATATAAATAATTCAGAAAGGGTGGGACATTTTTCTTTCTTTAGTAGTATATGGAAACCAGAGCGTGACAACCATGTATGTACAATAATTATAATAATAATAATAATAATAATAATACAATAACAAATAAATATTGTAAAAAATATTATTAGAACATAAAATAGCTTTTAAAATATTAAAATATGAAAAGTTAAATATAATTTTTTTATATATTATAAAATTATATTTTTTCTTTCTTGTGGTGTCAAAGCTGAATTTTCAGCAGCCATTACTCCAGTCTTCAGTGTCACGTGATACTTCAAAAAATTATTCTAATATGCTGCTTTGCTGCTCAAGAAAATATTTCTAATTATCAGTGTTGAAAACAGTTGTTCTGCTTTTATTTATTAATTTAGTTTGAATATTTATTTTATTTAGTGAAAGTGACGTGGCCAAGTATGGTAACCCATACTCAGAATTTGTGCTCTGTATTTATCCCATCCAAAGTGCACACACACAGCAGTGAACACACACACCGTGAACACACACCTGGAGCAGTGGGCAGCCATTTATGCTGCGGCACCCCAGGAGCAGTTGGGGGTTCGGTGCCTTGCTCAAGGGCACCTCAGTTGTGGTGTTGAGGGTGGAGAGAGTGCTGATTATTCACTCCCCCCACCTACAATCCCTCGCGGCCCGAGACTCAAACCTGCAACCTTTAGGTTACAAGTCCAACTCTCTAACCATTAGGCCACGACTTCCATTTACTTTATTTTTGTAACATTGTAAAAGACTTTTGATCAATTTAATGGTCCTTAATTAATAAAACTATTAATTAATAAAAAATTATTTTAATAAAACTATTCATTTGATTAAAGTATTCATTTCTTTCAGTAATAATAATATAAAATGCAAAGATACAATACATTAACTTCCTTCCAAAGGTAATAATAAGTTACATATTATTATTATTATTATTATTATTATTATATATAATTGTATATCATATATATTATGTGTATAGCATATATTACTATAATTGTAATTTTATAATATATAATTTTAGAGTTCTAATTGTGAAGTTCTTCACTAATTCTATCCATTAATTTTGGTACAATCATCGTTGGTAAAATCCTGAAGCTAAATTGGCTTTTCTGTTTAAATGAACTGCACCTAATATTCACAAAAAAAAAAAAAAAAAATGCAGTCAGTGTGTCTGAGAGACAACAGCTTCCCCAACAGACAGTATTTGAGCATACAGTATATGTTCCCCCCCAAAAATAATCCTCTGGTCTTATGTCTCTCAAAGTATTTTAACACACATGAATGAAAGTCTCATTGCAACAAATCATGTTCAGTTACTGTGTCATTCATCATGGTTGTATTGCATGAATATCCATGATTCACAAACTCCCTGCTGCTGCATAAAAGCAAGCAGTCTTCTACTATCATCAGCAGCGAAGGTTCCTCCGGGCAGTGCTTCATCTCAGTGCTTCATCTCCATTTAAAACAGCCCGGTTTAGACGAGGCCAAATTCTCCAATATGGAAACTGCTGCCTCGAGAAGACAGTGTGACTGTGAATCTAATATTAGCACTGGCATCCCATGGTCTCGGTGGACAATAAAAGCCCTGGAGATAAATAGGTCTGCACATGAGGAGCGACTCCTTGTGAGTTTGTGGAAATAAAGAGGCGATGCATGTGGAGAAGAACAGGAAGCACCATTATGGTAAGCAAATGTAAGACATGGTCTTAAATATGACGAATGCTTTTTAATTAGACTCTCCACTGCAGTGTATTACACGTGTGGCGATCAGAGAGCCGCAGCCTGATTGTGTGAGCTGTTATGATGACACCCTCACTAAATAATGCAAGAGGCCAGTGGTTGTGTGCTGCGTTTGAACGCGAGGGCTCAGGGTGTGTCCACAGCAGACTCAGCAGACGCTCTGAGTGGGCGGCACAGAATGAGATCAGGACAACCGGAAGATTTTGGCACCGCTTTTGTGCACTCTCAGCAAACAAACTGTCCCTTCAGAGTGTTAACGATGACTTTAAACGTATTAGCTGCAGACATAAGCTAAAAAGGCTTTATGGACTTTATGAGCATTTCCTAATCTTCTAAAACCTTGTTTACATGCTAGATGTGTACTTATGATACCTCAAATTACACAGTTTGATATTACTTTTCTAAACTATTGGACCATGATTTTTCAAAGAGATTTTATCATGAAGTATTTGTTATACGTTGGACTGTAGTTTGCAAAGGATATATTTACACTACAGTTTAAAAGTTTGGGGTCAGTAACATTTAATACTACGGAGCCCCTAAGAGCTCATGGTGGTGGAAAGATTTCGGGGTGGGTGAAAAATTCGGGGTGGCAGGAAAAAATATTTTTCAAATCTTTTGCGTTCTCTCGCAAAACTTTGCAAAGTTTTGCCAGGGAACGCAAACATCTTTTCACCCACCCCGAAATCTTTCCACCACCATGAGCTCTTAGGGGCTCCGTATAATACTGAAAGAACTCTTGTCCTCTGCATTTATTTGATTAAAAAGCAAAACAGTAGGCTAATAATGTGAAATATTATTACAATTTAAAATATAATAATATATAACTACTGTATTTGAAATTTATTTAAACGTATGTAGTATGAAGTATGTAGTTTTGTGAGTTTGGAGCCCCCTACAGTTCAGTGGGTGGAATTCACTGTCGTAAAAAGGCTGTACATGACTACACGTGCATTAGTGGCTGCCGTAAAGCAATTTTTCGTACCCGTTTACCAAACTTAAATGCTCTCATATTGAACGGATGTTCTGGGGAGAGCTTGGGAAAGAAACAGAAGCAATTCACCGTATTAGAAGTCAATATCATCAGAATAAACCACTATTTTAAGGTAAAAACTTGTGTACAGATCCTTTAAAAATGTAAAATTACTTCAAAATCTTTAGTGTCACATGATCCTTCAAAAATCTTCTTTTTTTTTTTTTTTTTTCAGATTTGGTGCTCAAGAAATATTTCTTGTTATCAATCTTGAAAATAGTTGTGTAGATTAATATTTAGGGACAACTGTGATACGTTTTGTTCAGGATTCTTTGAATAGAAAGTTCAAAAGATCATAATTTATTTGAAATATATAACTTCTGTAACATTATAAGTGTTTTTGCTTTTACTTTTGATACATTTTCAATGCATCCTTGCTGAATAAAAGCATAATTTCCTCCCCCAAATATAAATTTCTCTCTCTAATTATAGACCTACAATTAAACAACCTGTTAAAACAAAGCAAAATTAACATCTGAATTCAAAGAAACACTGATTCATAGGTTTAAACTATGTATATCAATATTTATTGGCTGCTTTTTTTCCTTTCGCAGTTTAGTTTCAGTTACATAATTTATCTCAGCAATTTGAAAGGACATATACACATATTTACTTCCATTCAACGTGTTCCTTTAAACCACATGTATTGTTCTGCATGATAATACCTCTATACTGCATGGGCTTCTCAGCACTAACACCCTATTATACAATCAAAGTGATATGGAAAAGATAAGCCAACAATCAAAGAAATACCAAATGTATTGTTCCTGTAGTCTTTAGAAAAGCAGGGGATAATCGTCGGTTTGCTTTGGTTGTAATGGCAATACATGTACGTATCCATAGAAAGCAAGGCTAGAAAAATTGAGACAATTTGATCAACATTCCCATTGCCTAAAATACAAACAAGGCTGTTCATAATGCAGCATGATCAAAAACATATACAATACAGGAATACAAATAAATTCAAGGTGTATTGAAATACTGATCATGGCATTAACACAGCTCTACTAAATATATACTGTAACAATTTACACCATCGTTTGAGGCCTTCCTGCTCATTGTATCTGAACGTGACAGAGGAAATGTAATAATGACTACATAACGCCATTCTCTCAACCCAAAGTAGTGACATTACTCTCTGGGAAATACATTCTCATTCAAACAGCCAATTTTCAACTTTTTGTTCTCCCTGTTTCTGTTCAGGATGATAAAGGTTTTAGAAACAATTTTCGCTCCTCGGGATGTTAGAAGCCCAGTGAGTCATGAGAGTGGGCAGACTTTAGTTTCAGCAAATAAAAAACAGAGATCACCTATCTAAACACAACAAGCTGTCCACAAAATATAAAAAGTCATACTTTTGTTGTGGCAATGACAAAATCTGGTATAGATTAAGTTAAGCTACAGATGGGGAAAAAAGGGATTTTTTTATATTTACATAAACACTGAACCATACATAATGTATTAACAGCATCTAAAGCATTACTTTATGTATAAACAACTTTAGAGATAAATGCATGGAATTATTGATACATTACTGATTGTATGTAATAAATGGCATATAAACAAAACATAATAGGCATATATAGTATATAGAGATACATTAAATGCTGTCAATGCGTCCATATTGTAGGTTTCAGCATATATGCAAGTGCACAACAATGCATGTGTAATAGTTCAAGAGTTGTAGATTTATATGAAATAAGAAAATAAAAATAGGACCACTGTACAGAAGCTGTGCCCACAGAATTTTACATTATGTATCACACAAAATAGAAAGATAACTTGAGTATTCCTATTGACTCTTTAGCCAAGTTAGAGGCTATGATTACATATTTATATTGTGAATTTTGTCTGGGAAGTACCGCTTGTTTACAATCAGTGAGGATGTGTAATTATTTGTTTCCTTTGAGAAAAATTTCAGCAAAAAGCTGAAACCTGGAAGATTTTTATGTACTATATGTATTTAAAACATACTGTATATTGCCCTTTTTCCATACACACACACACACACTTAAATAATAATAATGATAATAATAAAAAAAACATCCTTGAAATAAAACTGACAAATTCTGAGTTTTAAATTCACTCATTTGGGCTTTAAACTAAACTGCTGTAAAAACCTATTGCCAAAGACTACTGACAACACAGCATTCCATAAAACAGCTGATAATTTAGAGTAAAATATTGTCACACGATCTAAACCATAAGCTGACCAAGATAAGCATGTGGAAGCATGCACTATAGCACGTGTCACTGTACAACACTTTTTTTAAGGATGTGTCAAACACAGTGTTAGTGTTACAGTTTAACAGCTTTTGTAATACTGGATCATTTTAAATATTACTTTAAAAGGAATAGAGCAACCAAAAATGAATGTATTGTCTTGTGTTGTTCCAAACTCCCCAAAGTTAAAAAAAAATAACTATTCATTTAGTTAATAAAATAATTAGAATATTACTAAACTATAATAGTATCTCAGTGATACTAAAATAACACTTTGTATTATTTTTTTTGCAATGACGTAAGGTGAGTAAATAAACAGAGAATTCTCATTTTTGGGTGAACTATTTCTTTAACTTCAGTGACTCTGAAGTTGGAAAGATTGCAAAGACGGTACTTTGTTTTACTCTATCTTGTCCTTGGTATGAATATAAATGCCTTGGAAACCAACTTAGCCTAATATGGAAATGGTTACGAAATAAAGCGATATTCCACGACTCTACGACAAAGTGTGAAGAATCAGCTAAAGCCTACTAAATGTGACTCAACCCCTCTGCAATATAAGAATCCTAAACGGGAAACACAGCTTACGTTGTGGTAAAATAATATTAGGTAAAATCCTTTCTTCGTAAAGGGGTATTTGCTGTGAAATACTGAAACCTGGACCAACGATGGTGTTTTCTTTAATGGAAGTAGCATATGCCTGTCTGACACCGTCAACAGCTCTATGCGTTCCTTTCGAAATACTCCTGAGCGACTCCTGATTTGGGGATTATAAATGTAGGATACCCCAAAGCTTGCGAATCTTTATAAGCATGATTATCCATCCTACAGTACCATGTTCTACATAATAATCACGAGAAGCACACAGGATATTCACAGCAGTCTTTACAGGTTCATGTCACAATTACTCCCTCAATCTCACGTCTAGAACTGAAGTGTATTTACAGATTTGAATTGGCACTTGACAATTACATACGGACGTCCGCCGTTAGCTCTTTGCTTCAAAAATATGATTTTAACTGGCAGCTCTCTGCAGTGTTCCTGGAGGCTGTTCGTGTGTTCTTTCGCTTTTTAACATTTCCTTTCTTTGTACATTTTTTTTTTTCTCGTGTTATAGGAACAAGGTGCGCTCCTCCCCAGCATACGGGGCTTGACGTTTCCTCGTTGCCTGGGGAATTAAGAGCCTTTAGTCCAGAGAAAGCAGCGGCTGCATGTTTTCTTCTTCGCTTTTCACTTTTTCTGGTCGTTTCAGGACACCTGGTTCCACCACGGACTGGGATCTGTGGGTATAAATAAAATATGAATGAACCGAAATTCAAGATGCACAACTGAGAAATGAAAAGTCCTGAGAGTGCACTGAAAGCCAGGATACAAAATCTAATTTAAATCTCAGAATATACAAGAAAAGTAATGACATGACAATGAAAGGTAAACATTTATTAGATTATTATTTATTACATTCTTTAAATTATTATGAATATTTCTAGGCTAAGAATCAAATAAGAAAATCAGGAATAGTTCAACCAAAAATTTAAATTTGCTGAAAATGTATTCACTTTCAAGACATTCAAGATGTAGATGAGTTTGTTTTATCATCTGAACAGATTTGGATCAATTTAGCATTGCATCACTTGGTCACCAATGGATCCTCTGCAGTGAATGGGTGCCGTCAGAATGAGTCCAAACAGCTGATAAAAATTATCCACAAGTAATCCAAACAACTCCAGTCCATCAATTAACATCTTGTGAAGTGAAAATCAAAATACTCCATAATCCATAAAAACACTTCCTCTACTGGAAAAAGTCCATTCCGTGTTGTCTGCTCACATCAAAATCCACCAAAATATTTGTTTGTAACTGTTTTGGACTGTTTTTGCTTGCAAAAATTATCTCCTGATTCAGACATGGCAACTTTTATCCTCTGGAAAAAATTATATTATGGTTAAAGGACTCGTATTTTAGCTGGAAACATGTTAAAAACATTTTGATGGATTTATTACAAACATGCAGCTTTTCGCTTCACAAAATGTTAATTTATGGACTGGCGTCATGTGGATTACTTGTGGATTATTATGTTTTATCAGCTGTTTGGACTCTCATTCTGACGGCACCCATTCACTGCAGAGGATCCATTGATGAGCAAGTGATGTAATGCTAAATTTCTCCTGTTCTGATGAAAAAACAAATTCATGTACATCTTTGATGTCCTGAGAATGAGTAAATGTTCAGCAAATCTGCATTTTTGAGTGAAATATTCCTTTAAATCTGAAATTCATTAAATGTTTCCAAATCTGACTAGATAGATAGATAGATAGATAGATAGATAGATAGATAGATAGATAGATAGATAGATAGATAGAAAATACAAACATGGAATAAACTACATGACAGGTATCACTGAAATGGGTGTCTGGAGAAATCCCACCTGTCTGTGTGACAGACCTGGACTCAGCAAACAGTGAAAAATGTCTGTGGCAAAGTCTGAAATCACACAGCAACCTACCAACCATAATAACACAAAATATCTCTTGAGGATAATGAACTACATCTTTTTTCAACTAACAAATCACAGAATGACGCACATAAGCTGTTAAACTACAACGTCACAGCAAGAATCCATGCTATTTGAGTGCAACCCAATGCAAATACAAGAGAAAACTGTGTTGGTGGAAAAAAAGTGATGTCCATGTGACCTTTCCAGAGCAGGCAAAATGACGAAGTGTGGTTTTAATTACTCTGAATAATTTACCCTTTGGAAGATTGTGGGAGGTGTTAGCTTTTTAAAATCAGACATTCCTAGGCTCACACTCATTTTAACACAATGGCATTTTAGGGAGTGAAAATTTAAACCACTAAGTAAATATTATACAACACTGTTGCTTGATTTATTACTGACTGGAAGCAGAAATGTCAGTGGTGATGCATCTTGCATGTATATGACAACACATATATATATATATATATATATATATATATATATATATAAACACATGAGCATATATATATATATATATATATATATATATATATATATATATATATATATATATATATATATATATATATATATATATATACATACACACACACACACACTCACCGGCCACTTTATTACGTACACCTGTTCAATTGCTTGGTAACACAAATTGCTAATCAGCCAATCACATGGCAACAACTCAATGCATTTAGGCATCTAGATGTAGTGAAGACGACTTGCTGAAGTTCAAACCGAGCATCAGAATGGGGAAGAAAGGGGATTTAAGTGACTTTGAACGTGGGATGGTTGTTAGTGCTAGACGGGTTGGTCTGAGTATTTCAAAAACTGCTGATCTACTGGGATTTTCACGCACAACCATCTCTAGGCTTTACAGAGAATGGTCCGAAAAAGAGAAAATATCTAGTGAGCGGCAGTTGTGTGGACGAAAATGCCTGGTTGAGGTCAGAGGTCAGAGGAGAATGGGCAGACTAGTTAGAGATGATAGAAAGGCAACAGTAACTCAAATAACCACTCGTTATAACCAAAGTATGCAGAATACCTGAACGCACAACACGTCGAACCCTGAAACAGATGGGCTACAGCAGCAGAAGACCACACCGGGTGCCGCTCCTGTCAGCTAAGAACAGGAAACGCAAAGGCTCACCAAAATTGGACAATAGACGATTGAAAAAATGTTGCCTGGTCTGATGAGTCTCAATTTCTGCTGCGACATTCAGATGGTAGAGTCAGAATTTGGCGTAAAGAACATGAAAGCATGGATCCATCCTGCCTTGTCTCAGAGGTTCAGGCTGGTGGTGTAATGGTGTGGGGGATATTTTCTTGGCACACTTTGGGCCCCTTAATACCAATTGAGAATCGTTTAAACGCCACAGCCTACCTGAGTATTGTTGCTGACCATGTCCATCCCTTTATGACTACAGTGTACCCATCTTCTGATGGCTACTTCCAGTAGGATAATGCACCATGTCACAAAGCTCAAATCATCTGACTGGTTTCTTGAACATGACAATGAGTTCACTTTACTCAAATGGCCTCCACAATCACCAGATCTCAATCCAATAGAGCACCTTTGGGATGTGGTGCAACGGGAGATTCGCATCATGGATGTGCAGCCGACAAATCTGCAGCAACTGCGTGATGCTATCATGTCAATATGGACCAAAATCTCTGAGGAATGTTTCCAACACCTTGTTGAATCTATGCCACAAAGAATTAAGGCAGTTCTGAAGGCAAAAGGGGTCCAACCCGCTACTAGCAAGGTGTACCTAATAAAGTGGCCAGTGAGTGTATATTTCCAGTGGAAAGCACTGTAGCTATTTTAATTGTAGCTATTGTTTTTAATTAGTTGTTGTTGTTATTATTTTTATTAATAGTATTATTTAATAGTATTAGTTTTATTAATAGTGTTATTTATATATATATATATATATATATATATATATATATATATATATATATATACACACACACACACATTATAACATATGTTTGTTTATATGTGTTTATATATGTTGTCATATACATGCAAGATGCATCACCACTGCCATTTTTTTATATATATATATATATATATATATATATACTGGACACATGGTTTATCATGTGGGGATAATGAATAAAAACATAAAATATTTGGGTATTTTTAGAAAGAAAAAATAAATATACAAAACAAAACTATACAAAAACTGCTGTGCACACAAGTACTTTATTTATGACAGATTATAGGTGATAAGATGAAATGTGTATTTTTACATTCCACCAGATTTATTACAGCTCAAATAATTTATTAAATGAGTCAAATGGTATCATTTCTCACTCTTGTAAACCAAAGCCCCAGTATGTGACCTGTTTGTGACCATAGATGGAATTGAATAGATAGATAGATAGATAGATAGATAGATAGATAGATAGATAGATAGATAGATAGATAGATCAGCATCAGCGATCTGTTCCCACATCTAAAACATGATAAACTATGTTAATAATACAGCACTAAAGAATAATTCACAATACAGGGTGCAGGATTCCATCAAAGCTTTTTTTTATGTACATAGATTTATGCGCGGACTGGGAGGTTTAGTTTAATAGCCAAAGCTGTTTAAGGAACAGTACTTAGATGTTTTTCTATTGCTAAGATCAAAGACCTACTTTCTTCCAAATACTGCGTCCCCCAGACGCTTTGGTAGAATTCAAGCACTACAAACAGTTGCTTTATATGTGAGAGCCAAATAAGCCATTGCAAACTGCTATATTTGGTAGCCAACGTCTCTGCACAAGTACAGCCCCAGCTGCAGAAGGCAAAGAAAGAAAGATGTTTACCACAGGTAAACCTCTATAACGTGTTCTTTTATGCTCTATATGTGTCCATGTATAGATAGTGCATCATTTAACACAGCTCACGGCAGCAGCTTCACTCCCTCATGCTGATTTCATGACCCAGTAAGTCGAGACACCTCACCCTGTCTTGATCAGTGAAACCAGCTCAAGTCGCTGGGTCAAACCCAGACTGTAAGATCATCCCAAAATGCTTATTTTATTTCGAAGAGCTGCATTTTATCATAAAACTAGGGAGTTGGTTGCTAAGCACCATACCCAAGAAGAAACATACAGTGTGCAGCTCAAATGTGACTCCTTTAACAAACACTGTAGCTTCTTTTACGCCCCTAGCAAAGCTGCTTATTTTTGTTATCCAGAGCGACTCTCTTGATAATTCTACTTGAATGAAGACTGCGAACAAGCAAATGCTGTTTCCATAGCAAGCCACCAAATGATGTCATTCAACAAGCGTATTAGAAATAAACAACAACATGCATAATATGGCCAGTTTGATGACCTCATGAGCTTGTTTTAATGAGCACCAGTGTTCAGGTTAACTAAAATTAAAACTATTAAAAATAGTTTGGAGTATTTAAAATAAAGCTGAAAATAAAATAATGAAAAAATGCATAATAAAATATTGAAAATATATAAAATAATATTATTTGAAATTTAAACTTAAAAAATTAAAACAATAAACATTTGCCTTAGCAACTGACTGAAATACAGTTAAATAAGTTGAAATAAGTTGAAGTTTTAAATTTACTAAAACTAAAAAATGAAGTAAAAATAATTTACATTATTAACAAAGCCAATAAAAATAAAAAATACACAATACAAAACACAAAAATTAAAATGAAAAATGAAAATATAAAAATAAAAGCTAATTTAATATATTAATAAATACTATTTTATATTTTTATATATATAGCATTCCAATAAGCTTAAATAAAACTGCAAAATACATAAATGGATGCACTGAAAAGTTAGAACATCAAGTAACAGACCTCTTCATAGTTTTAGGGGACAGGTCTTTCTCCAGGTCTTTGACAGACAAGGTATAGGATTCGGGGCAGTAGTCCGTCTCCTCGTCATACGCGTGGTCAAGCAGCGTTCTGGCCCAGGTGCCCATGTCGTAAGGAGGCAGCATGCCACCCAGCTCAGACGGCAGAATCTCAGGCAAGATCAACTGGTGCAAGCTGTTCAGATTGTTTCCATGCATGAAAATCTAAATATACAACACATAAAATATTGTTATTTGCCTGGTTATTTTTTCATAGTAACTGTAAGCTGCAGCTTTTGCTGTTTATCATTTAGTGGTTTGCACTAAATTCTATGACACTGCATTGTGCATTTTTTGAACATCAGAAGCCTGTATATTTGAGTGTTTATCACATGTACATAAACAGAACAGTTAACAATTATATGTGATAAATGTCTGAAAACAGACACACAAAGTCTGAAAATTAAACAATTCCCTCACCCTTTTTCTTGTTTTGTCTTTGAGGAAAGGCCGGATGACTGTGTACAAAGCGTGGATGTACCAAGGTTGGTTGACAAAATGAATCCCTCCAAACCTTGCCGGAAAGCTATCCTGTGGGTAGTAGAGAAAATAAGAAAATAAATGAACAAAAATTATTATTATATTTAACATGCTTATAAAATATGATATTATATAAATAATATTTTATAAAACATTCAAAATTAAAATTAAAACTATTGTATTAAAATTGATATATAAAATAACAATAAAAATAATAATTTATACTAGTTCAATAATTTTTTCTTAAAATGAAGCCGGACTGTACATTGAAAAAAATGGTGGCAAATACAATTTGCACTCAGAAATTGCCAGTACAGCACAAGAAACTGAAGTAGAGAAACTGAAATAGCATTTTCTTGTAAAATATACTCAAATAATCTTTGTTGTATTTACTACTTGAAAATGTACTGTGTGTGTATGAACGTGTACAATGTGTGTAATTTTATGTAAATAAATGTCTATGCATATTTAGTAATTGCTAGAATTTGTGAGGAGAAAAAATCAGATTACATGACACCAATGACCACCGCTCCCATTTGTAGTACCTTGAGACAAGTTCATGATTCCACAGAGGATTACAACAAAAAGCGGGCATAATTCCCATTTCTCCTGATATCACACTGCTGAAGTTGATAAATACTTTGCTGTGTTCACTAATCTGCCCTGAACAGTAATCCATATTCATAAAGCTGACTGCAAGGGTTCCGGGAAGCTTCATAATGATGCTGTCTTGCGGTCGTTCGCTAAGCTCACAAAAATCAAGACATAAGTAATGAGGGTAAAATCCCAGGTTACAGAATGTAAACTTGTGTCTAGATAAGTCATGTGAAAGAAACCCCTCATGCTTAGGCTGCATTTATTTGAACAAAACACAGCAAAAACAGTCATCTTACTTTTTTCTACTTGAATATATTTTAAAATGCAATTTATTCCTGTGATGCCAAATAAACTGAATTTTCAGAATCTTTACTACAGTCTTCAGTGTCCCATGATCCTTCAGAAATCATTCTAATATGTGACCCTGCCTGCACCACAAAACCAGTCATAAGGATCAATGTTTTGAAATTGAGATTAATACATCATCTCAAGCTTTCCATTGATGTATGGTTTGTTAGGATTGGACAATATTTGGCCGGGATACAACTATTTCAAAATCTGGAATCTAAGTGTGCAAAAAAATCTAAATATTGAGAAAATCACCTTTAAAGTTGTCCAAAAGAAGTTCTTAGCAATGCATATTACTAATCAAAAATTAAGTTTTGATATATTTATGGTAGGAAATTTACAAAATATCTTCATGGAACATGATCTTTACTTATCCTAATGACTTTTGGCATAAAAGAAAAATCTATAATTTTTACCCATTCAATGTATGTATTGTTGGCTATTGCTACAAATACACCCGTGAGACTTAAGACAGGTCCAGGGTCACATATGATGATTTGGTGCTCAAGATGCCCAATTTTTTAATTCAGTGCATGTCATCACATCATGGCCTTGTTTACTGCTTCTCATTGACTCTCATATCATAACAGAACTGTGTTTTTGGTTCCACTGGCGTAATGCCGGTGATGGACAGCTGCAAGCAAGCGGGCCGTAGCCACCAAGGCCCCCAGGCCAGTGTCCGGCGGCAGACCGCAGGCTTGTGGGCATTAGATCTGGCACTGGATCTGACATAGAAGCAGGTGATGGTGCAAATGCATGCCGATTGGCCGGTGCTTCAGAGGAGGGGCTATGAGGCATTTGCCAGCAGGTGGTGTCGGCACACACGATGATATCTCTGCTCTGAGACCCTGCTGCTACCGAGCGAGATTAAGGTCTCAGCTGCATTAAACATGAATAGCTAAACTCTGGTGTGAGCTGGTGAAACCTGATTGATCTGTGTCCCTGTAGTGTGACAGTGGGAGGAGACAGAGGCAACGGGGAGGGGAAGCTGCCATAATGCTCTCTTTGCTGGATTCTAGAATTCAGAATTCACATCATCTGATCCTGCAATGCTGAAAAAGTATTATTAAATGTAAAGGTTAACAGACATGAGGTCTCAGGATTAAGCTGGGGCTCAATTCTACAACCTAGTGAGCTGAATTGCAGTCTAAAAAGGGTTAGATTTCACTCAGAAATTGCTTGTAAATTTCGCAATGAATTGCAAAGAAACAGCTTAGTAGTAGTGAATTAAGCATGAAATTGTAAAGCAGAAAGATTGAAATATGTACTCCAATAATCTTTGAATTACAAAGAATTTTTACAGTTTACTGTCTACATAGGCAGCTCACTTAAAATGCAGCATCCATACAGAAATGGAAAATCTCTACATAGGCAACAACTAATACAAATCATACAAAAACTGGCATGAGCTGAATAATGACACGGTTGTTCTCCGTAGAGCTGCTTATAGCTGAATTGAACTTGTTTCATAATTAATGAACTTGGGCAGATATTAAACTGAATTGAAACAACACTGAACTAAAGTGAGCTGAATAATGACACACTATGCCTTCTGCAGCTAAAATTGAATTTGTTTTTCAACATTAACACTCAGTTTTTCTGTTTATTAATGTGAAATTGATTTGAAACTATCTGTATTGTATAATTGTATCTGTACCGCTACAGGGAAATGTGACTTGATAAAGCATAACTCACTCAAAGCACAACTGCTCACATTTCAGTACTCTAATATAAAATACACACACAGTAAAAAAAAAAAAAAAAAAAGTTGAGCCAACTTAAAATTTTAAGGCAACCAGCTTCAGCAGATTTTTGAGTTCTCTCAACTTATTTTTGTAGGAGATTTTCAACTTTTTGTTGTATAAACCTAAAACAACAAGTTGAAAAAACCAACAGGTTTGCTAAACAAATGTTTACAAAGTAAATGAAAAAAGCTGCACATTAAACAAAAGTGGTGCTCGGGTACCAATGTCCACTTTATGCTGATAGACAAAAAGTCTAAGACTGCAGAAGACTATTTATATTTTGAGATCGAGAAACCTAAATGCTCTTAGAAAACAGGTTTCATATCCAGGAATCCTGTCACAGAAACTAGGACAGCTAGCTTCGCAAAATCAGTTAGGATGAACGTCACATAATATTATTAATATTCATGAGCGAAGTCATGCTTGGCACTGTTTGTGCACTGAGCTACTGACAAAACATTAAAGTATTTGATGACAAAAATTTGCAGATTTTTGTTAATGTCAAGGTTTTTACATGAACTTCTCATAAAAAATATAAAAGACTCTTAGGGAGTGATCTGGGTTTTATGCATAATGCTCCTATTTTGGTCAAGTGATGCACTCAAATGGATTGTTGGAAAAGGCTTTAGTTTGCTTGTATTAGCTTGAATTCAAAGCCATCAAGCAGCTAACATAGATTCTGGCAGCAGGTCAGATTGACTAGAAAGGAGTAGAGCCACAGGATAATTGCTCTTAAAAGTGCCTCATCGTGAAATCAGGAACCATTTAAAACATCAATCTGCAATGTTAAATAATTACCGGTTTTAAACAGCGCCACTAAATTACAGTTTATCAAAGAATGGCTTTGCGTAGAGCTTCATGGGGTTGTTTTTAGTCTCTGTATAAGCTGATGGACTGCTGATTTCATCTGTGCATTTTGTTTCAGTGGCTTGACATGAAACCTCCATCTCTTTTCTTGTCTAGTGTCACTGATGATGCACGACTGAACTCCAGCAAGGTAATTGAAAAAAAAAAAAAAAAAAATCCATTTGCTGGAGTCCTTTTGAAAGACGTAGCCTGAGGAAAAGCTTGTATTTTATCATGGTCCCCTTACCAAATAATACATATCAGTCAGAGTCAGCGAGCTGTCCTAGTTTCAGTGACATGATTCCTGGATATGAGATCTGATTTCTAAAAGTCTTAAAAGGCGAAAAAACAAAGGTTTTGTGACCCTAAAATACAAATAGTCTTCTGTTTTCCAGACTTTTTAAACGATCAGCACAAAATTTGGTCCACCTTCTGGCCTATTCTGCTCAAGAATCGCTCACTTTTTAACAAAAGACTTGTTTACAAATGTTACCGCTAGTTTTGAGAACATTATTTGAACATGCTAAATTAATTGATTCAACACAATCTAATTTTGATGCAGTTACACTTAAAAAATAAATAAATATAAAATAAAATATTTTCCAGAAATAACATCTAAACATCCTTACTGTACATACGATCTGAAAATACCTATCATTTTCTGAGATATCTAACAAAAAAGAATGAGCTTCATGCTTAAAAAAAAAAAAATTGTTTAAAAGTTGAAAAAGAATTCTCCCTTTAAATGAAATAATACTACATTTAATAAGTGTTTCTCTTTTTTTCACTGGCAAATATTTGTAGTTTTAGATATTTATGTTAATTTTCAATGAAATAATAATCAAAATTCCTATAGCAACTAATTTAATATATCATATTAGATCATCATAAATAAAACCATTTTATTTGACAGACAAATTAAAAAGTTTTGTTGTTACCCAATGAAAACTCAAAACCTCTGTAAACTCTATTGTAAATCTATTCAGTAATTCTCCATTGCGCAAGCTCATTGTAGCATCAACATTATTTTCTGGTGACTTTTGTACAAAATTTTGCACACTCTGACATACAGAAATTGCGCAACAGCCAGATTTGAGCTCACTCTTGCCATTTTTGATTATAATATACACCAGGCAGTCCATGAGCTGTGTTTTCTGAAGCTGAGACTAACATACAAACAGTTAACATCCCGTTAGCAATACTTTGTCTAAAACTAAGACAAATTAACCATAACTGCGCGAACCAGTAATACGAAGCTTCACGCTCTGACACATACCATTGCTCACATCAATAATTTAGCTCTACAGGAGACGTTTTATCTACACTTGCCAGATCCAGCCCACTGAGCTTAGCAACGCAAGGCCGCTGACAGCTATCCTACAGATCAGAACAGCCTCGTTATAGTGCGATAAACAGAGCACGGCCGTAACTGTGCCACTTTTCAGAGAGCAAAACAATTAGTCTAACTCCAGTCCTGCAGGCCCAGATATGTCTAGTGCCGTTTCCCAGATAAGCAAGACGCATAGAAGCTCTCTACTTTCTGGGAGGCAGCAGTGGATCTTAGCATCCACATGAGCCAGTCAAACCAACTGACATGAGAGATGCAAACTCTTTCCATGTGCATGTTGCTCTATTGATTAAATAGGGACTGAAAGGGCCCTCTTCCCTGGATCACGCTTTGCTGTGTTTGTTTATGGGACAAAGACTATAAATATTGCACAGACCTCATGCCCTGAGCACATAGCTGTTCAAGCAAATACAATGAACTTGAATGAAATCTCTTTGTATTGGGTACTGCAAATTAAAAAGAATGCACTGGTGTTGGAAACAATTTAAAGCACTATACTCTTAAAACTAAAAGGTTCTTTATTGACATCAATGTTTCCATGAAGAACATTTAACATCCATGGAAACTTTCCATTCCACAAAAGGTTCTATATAGAGGAAAAAATGTTCTTTAGAGTACTAAAATGTTCTTCGCAATGAAAACAAAATGGTCCTTTTAAAAACCTGTATTTCGTAGTTCAGCCGAAAATTAAATGCGGATGAGTAAATGATGACAGAATTGTAATTTTGGGTGAACTATCCCTTTAAGAGAAGTTACATTCTATAAGAGACATTATTTGTGACAAAGGCCCACTGAAAGGACTTTGAATCCATCTATTGAATAAGTTACCAAAAATAAAATAATATAAAATGAAATGAAATAAAATAAAATAAAATAAAATAGCACTCGTAATAGTAGAATTAAAATAGAATTATTGCTAATACTCTGATATCAGTCCCAGACAAGCAATAAAAAACAAATAAAATTTAATTAAAATTTAATTTAATTTAATTTAAAAAATAAATATTAAAATAAAATGATCAAATATTTTATAATGATATTTAAAAATTATATTATTATTTTTTATTAATAATAATAATAATAATAATAATAATAATTGTTGCTGATACTCCAACAACTGTCAGTCTCAGCAATAAAAAAAACCTTACAGTGCAATAAAAATGACTTTTTTTTATAGGAATGCAACGTGATGCATGTCAGTCTGTCAGGATAATGAACTTCTTGTGCTTTCTAAGATGCACTTTCAGTGCCCTACATAGAAACACGCACATACGGCCACAATAGCTGAGTGACATGAGTGTGTCTCTCTCTGTGAGCATAGCCCATCTGGAGGGTGCATAGCATGGCGGTTGGACAGGTTGCCAGGGAAACTCGGCATGGGGTGGGCTGGGGAAGATTGGTCCATTGTGATTGGCTGCCAAGCATGGGTTATTTCTCAAGACTAAGAGAGACAAAAGGCATGTCCAAAGCAAAGAAGCAAACAACAAAGCACTGCTCCAGGAAAGCCAAGACCACTTTCTCTTACTTCTGTTCGACTCGGGAGTATGTTTCTGTTTATTGATTTTGCTAAGAACAGCCATTTTCTGTGCATCAAGTGTTCTTTTCTGAACCACCATTTGCAAGGGAACGTATATGATAGATGCCTCTACTGTAAATTGAATAATAAACACATATTACCTCAAATAACACACAATGGCCATTGCCTGCAAATCATGAGGATTTCTGGGAAGAATCCATTAGTTCTTTTTTTTCAATCCTGTTAAAACACATGATAATTTCTGGTATTTTCAATAGCAACAGATTCTAGTTCATCAAATGGACTCAACAGAAAAAAAAATAGCAGAGAACATAAGGGACTTATATATTCTCTCCTCTTCCTTCTGTCCACGTTCTTCTGTTCTTTCTGTTTCTGTCTCTCTGTCATATGCGTTGACTCAATGATATGACAATAAACTAAGCTAAAACACCAAAAAGCACTGAGCCATCAAAAAATGGTTTTGATGCGTCATTACATTGGTGATTAAGACAGGCAGATGTCTATATGAACAATGCCATCCATCAGATTGATGTAACGCTTCACATGACCCTGCACTTTTGTTTAATGACTCAATGTACATACTGTGGGTCTGTCAGTGTCTGTCTGTGTGTGTGTGTGTGTGTGTGTGTATATATATATATATATATATATATATATATATATATATATATATATATATATATATATATATATATATATATATATATATATATATATATATATATATATATATATATATATATATATATATATATGATGGCAAAGCTGAATTTTCAGCAGACATTATTCTAGTCTTCAGTGTCAAATGATCCTTCAGAAATCATTCTAATATGCTGATTTGGTGTTAAAGAAATATTTCTTATTATTATCAATGACGATAACAGTGCAGCTTAATATTTTTGTGAAACCATGATGTGTTTTTTTTCAGGATTCTTAAAAAACAATTAATATAAAGTTCAAAAGAACTTTGAAGTTGCATTAATATTTGAAATGTATATTTTTTAACATAATAATGTACTGTCACTTTTGATCAATTTAATGCATCCTTGCTAAATAAAAGCATTAATTCCTTAATAATAAAAATAATCATACTAACACCGAACTTTTTGAACAGTAGTATATATCTGTAAATGCATGCATTCAAGTCACTCTTTGTAAATTCTTATGCATGCAAATCTGATAAAAAAAGTAAAAAAATCTGGATTCCTGTAAATATTTACATATGTAAATCCTGACTTCTGCTGACAAGCTTGCTGCTGAGGACTCTTTTGAACTGTAACTAATTAGCTGTGGCTGTTTTCTCTCAATCTACGCTATTGTTTCCCTTTCAAACAGCTACAAAAGCGATGTCCCACTCAATGTGAACAGCACATTGTGGATGCAAGATGCTAATGGCGGCGATCAATTATTCACCAGCTAATCTGTCTGAAGAGGCACTGGAATGTGGAATAGGCTCATCATGGACCCGCATTAATATTCAGTCAACAGGCCTCACTCAGCACTGCCTATATGTCATATCAGACCCAAGCCCTCCTCAAAGGAGCAATGTCTAAATGAGAGCTTTCAAGAGGCTGCTTCTGGAAATGGATGATGTCTATGCGCAGACTAGCTATTGTTAAATGCACAGTGACCATTTTAAAGCACAATGGACAATTGCTGCTCGGTTATGTTTAGTAGTGATGTTAAAATAGTGGAAGTTGTACATTTTATGCAATGTGAGTGCAAAACACAGCGGTAGCTGAAGTATCTATAATATGGGTTCCATTGATATTACTCAACTCCTTTCAATTTAGGTATATGGGACAGTTTTGCTCATTTTATCAAAATGAAAAATGTTGGTCCAAACTCTTAAAAAATTAAAAGAATGCAATAAGCTGCTAATTTCAGGTAACACAAACAAAATGGGATGCGGTGGTGTAGTTCACTAAAAATGCCATAAAATGTACTTTAATGACATTTCAAACCTGTATTTCTCTCATTCGCATATCACAAAAACAGATATTTAGAATAATTTCAACAATTTTTTTTTACATACGGTGAAAATCAACTGGGTCTAAAACTAAGCTGGACTGCACTGACTTTAATTATATGGGGGGGGGGCTGAGACATTTCTCTAAATATCTTCTTTTATGTCATACAGATTTGGAATGGCATGAGGGTGAGAAAATTATGACTATTCCTTTAAGGACCACTAATACATGTCAAAAATGTGTTTCACGTCATTACAATGAAAGGGAATGGATCTCAGAAAAGATGCTAACTAATAGAAAAAGAACTTGGATACCTCCAAACTATTAGCACACACTATAGACATTTCCCAATGCACTGCTTTTTTTTTTTTTGCATATCCAGCCATTTTGACTACTTTTAGTTTGATAAATATGACGTAAATTAAGCAAATTAAACAAAAGTTTTTATTTCTATGCAGATTGTGTTCCCTTGCGTTAGATCACTGGGTCAGTTCCCGTTCATGTTACTAACAAAGAGAGGGATTCCTCTACAAGCACCTGTTCAGCCTCACACAAGCAGAATTTCCCTATGCAGTTCTCATTATTCAAGCCTGAAGCACACTTTATGAACATTACATATTTGAAGTTCCATTGCTTCCAAGAACACGCATTTAGATGCATGAAGGTACAAGAATGCATTGTGATATCCATGTTGATTTTTCGATATAAACATTAGATTAAAATAGACAGTAGTGTTACCTGCAGGCCCTCAATTGCCAATCTCAGCATGCTTGGAGTTAACTTGGAAGCTTGCTTGAAAGTGAAGTTACTCCAGTCAATGATCAAGACAAATCCATTTACTTGTAGCTCGGGGTCTTCTATCATTGCTTCCAGAGAAAGTAAAATAGCTCGCAGAATATCCACAAAAGTGTACCTGCAGATAAACATAAGCCTTTAGGAAGTTTTGCAAACAAACTCTAAATGTGCACTATTTTTTAATGACACATGACATTTTCTCATGTAGTTACTGAGTAAGTTTGCTTCTTAGTAGTCAGAATTTGTATTTAAAATTCTACAGGGCTTTATATTTCCCATAATGCTGCAATAAATGTAGCAAATCAGGCACGACTTGACCCTAGTGTTCATCACACATTGTTCCTGTGAGAGGATGCCAAGAGCCCTGCCATCCGAGGCAATGGTGCGACTGGCATCAATTCAAAGGCTGTTTGATATGGACTCGAGCACTATGTACTCTCCAGTCTAAAGAGGTGAGACTAAACACCAACAGTTAGCGGCATGATTTCTCACAACATTAAAACAAATTAAATTTGAAGAAATACATATATAATTTAAGTAATCGTATACATCAACGCACGGTGCCTAAACAGATTAATGCATATATTTATGTACTGCCATTTACCCCCAAAAGTATTTGGACACTTAAAATGTATGAATGTCATAGAATTATACAAAATACCTGCACGAAAATGTAAAATATTTTTGTTTGAAAAATGATTTAAAGAAATAGTTCACCTCAAAATTTAAATGTGCTGAAAAATGACTCATCATCAGGCCAAACAAGATGTAGATTAGTCTGTTTCTTCATCAGACCAGATTTAGAGAAATTTAGTATTACGGTACTTGCTCACCAATGGATTCTCTGCAGTGAATGGGTGCCATCAGAATGAGAGTCCAAACAGCTGATGAAGACATCACAATTATCCACAAGTAATCCACATAATGATGGATTTATTACAAACGTTCAGTTTTTTGTTTCACAAGACGATAGTTGATGGACTGCCGTTGTGTGGATTACTTGTGGATTATTGTGATGTTTTTATCAGCTGTTTGGACTCTCATTCTGACGGCACCCATTCACTGGAGTGGATCCAATGGTGAGCAAGTGATGTAATACTATATTTCTACAAATCTGTTCCAGTGAAGAAACAAATTACTCTACTCATCTATCAAGGATCGTCTGAGGGTGAGTGAGATTTCAGCAAAGTTTCATTTTTGGGTTAACTATTCTTTACGCCTATATATTTACTGAAGTCTTGGATTTGCGGTGTAAATTCATGCTGAGTTACAAGGGTGAATCAAAATGATTCAACTTGGAACTTTAGGCCACATTTAAGCTCACATACTAGTATTTATGTTACAGTTGATACAACCCGCAATACACTTATTGATCAAATATATAGCTTGATTACACAAATATTATTTATTTGATTTTGTAATGTGCCATTCAGCAGAACACTTTCCTGGAGTAACCTGAGATGAAGTGCTTTACTCAAGGACACAGATGATAGATTAACCCTTGGTGGATCTGAACTCTCAGCCAAGCCTCGGCTGTTAACCACTAAGCTGAAACATTACTAAATGAGGCTATATATGGGTTTTTTTTTTTTTTGTCCGGATCAACTGTTAAAAAATGCATTAACAAATGCATAAATACCTCCTATTTGCCTAAACAAAGTCAGTGCATTTTACATCCATATAGCTATTTTGTCATGTGACAACAGATCAGAGAACCTTAAACTGTCATGACTGTATGTCAAGGTCATTTTTTTTATACATTTTAAAAAATGTATTTTACATAATTTTTTTTTTTTTTGTTGTCATACTGTAAAAAAAAAAAAACAGTGACATATATATAAAGGAACATCATGTAAAATACTGGGTCAGGTCAAAGGTCATCAGGGGTCAGTCTTGGAAGATCACACACTCAATTTTTAAAATGTCTCTTAAAGATCTGTCAACTGGTGGACACCATCCTTTGGAAGGGTAAATCAAATTTGCTGTAGACAATTGTATAAATGTTCTTTAAAAGTATATGAAACCAATATTAAATTCCTAAGATTTAGTTTTTTAACATTTCTGATCCTTATTTGTCATTGACCCATATAGAGATAGCAACATGGAATATGTGTAACACTGTAATGTTAAGTTTAAGTAAAAGGTAACACTTCACATCCCTTAATGGCTCAACATCATGCTCTAGTGAATGACAGAAGACTTGTGCTGAAAAGACAGCTCTTACAGTGCGCGTCATTACCCACGATTAGCCAAAATCCAATAGCACCCTACCTGCTCTGATCCCAGTTTGCCGCGAACAGAACCAGAATCTTCCTCCCGTATCTATCCAAATTGGACAGAACCCCAGGAAATCCATCCTTCAGAGCCTGCTTGATCCCCGGATCAGTGGCCTTGAGATTCTTGAACATATCTAGGTTCTGTTGCCGGTACTCAAAATACTGGGCCAGGAGGCGGAAGGCCTCGAAATGGTTAAATTTCCGGGCTCTTAGAAAGCGCAGGATGAAAGCATCATCTGTCCTGAGAAAGCCAATGTCTGGACGGGTGATGATCATGTCCCTCACCTCCTGTATGTCCTGATGCAAAGTGTCGGGGTTCTCCTTTAACTCCACCTTGGCTTTCTCCAGGGTTTCTGGAGACAGGCCTGCCTGTAAATGAGTCATTGTCCTTGCACTGGACCAAGACTGACTATACTGTACTCTATATACTATCACTATTTATTCCCAATGTAGCTGATGATGAAAATCCAATCATAAAGAGCCCTATTACTGCAGCGCTTGCAAATAAAAACCTGACTTTGGAGATGGTCCTGAGTGTAAGCTACGACACTGTTAGTTCACCTCATATATTCTTTTGAGTTCACCTGTATTGTGGGTTTATTAATGCTTGTTCTGCAACGTAAATTCACATACATTCATCTGGTCGTGCTAATCGATTGTATGCATGTATGGCTTAAGCAGGCTGAAATCGTCTTAGTTTGCGTATGATCAAATCTGAGGCGTTCACTCGACTACAAATCCCACCCCAAAAGCATCTAAGAACGAGCATCACGGTTAAAAGCGCTGCTCTATCCTACCATCGTCAAGCGGCCAGGCAATGCGGCACCCTGCAGCATCTCTTGTCATGAGTCTCCATTTAACGCGCATTTCAAATGTTGCCGTGAATTGGAGTCCGAGCATCATCACGATCCCTGTCTCTCTCAGCGCTTCGTTTCCATCCTATACGTCCTTCGGAGCAGACGATATGGTGTCGGTCCGGGTCCGTATGGTTCCGGTGATGTGGTGGATGGTTTACGTCAGTGCTGCTGCTGCTGTTGCTTCGCTTTGTTGCTGATGAGAGTGACTTCAAGCATCGCTCCGGTGATACAGTCTGTCCGTCATCACATGGCGGAGGAGGGGAGAGCGTTGTATCCCCCCGAGACTCACTAAATAAAGCTTTGGCCATTTTTTTCCATTTCCCAGAATTATTTTATGTTTCGAACATAGTGGTATATGCATTTTTTCTCCTTCTGTAAAAAAAAGTACAACAGTAATATAATAATAATTATAGTTGCTGTCGCAATTTAATGTGTCAGTATTTAATCTGTAATCATATATTTAATCTTTTGTTTTTAAATATGCCATATCCAAACAACAACAACAATAATAATAATAATAATAATAATAATAATTGTATTATTATTTCGAATAATCAATCATAATTTTTATCAACATAATTATATATAATGAATAATAATAATGTATTATTATTATAATGATAATTTTGGGGAGATGGCATATTTAACAAATTATTCACAATCAATAAAAAATAACAACATATAATAATAATAATAATAATAATAATAAACAAATTATTATTATTATTATTATTATTATTATTATTATAGTTTGTGTGTGGGATATTTAAAAATATATATATTATTATGACATGATACATCTCATAACAATGTAGGCTAAATAATAGTGACACCAACAACAATATAATAATAATAACAATAATAATAATAATTTTTAAAGCAACATTGCCATCACTAAACAACACTGTAAATATTAAGGTTCAAATGTCAGCTAATCTAAAAAAAAATTTCATGTGATAGTAATTTTCTGGCTTATTAATCAACCTGACTACATTAGGTTACATCAACAGGGTAATTATATGGATCAGATTGGATAGAAATTGCCCCTTAAGGGAACATCTGCTAATTTTAATTTCATATTGTCATTGCCATTAATATTTTAATTACTTAAAGCTTATTCGTAGTACCATTCTTTTATTATATAAATTCCACAGTAACATTCATGTTGACTAAGGGCTATTGCTTATGGGTCAAGAAGCCTGGGCCTCCTACACAAGGCGGGGCTTTTTATTCAAATTAGCTGCAGGCAAAGTAGGTGTTTGTTGTGATGCGTTCTGCCATAAAATAAACAAATGCAGAATTTCACAGGTTAAACTAGCTACAGCCAAAGCAGTGGAACAGATCATATCTGGAGAATAAAACACACATTCAGAAACAGAAGCCAAGCCTTTAGGCTATCCGTGACCATCCACTAGTTCAAGCCTGCAAAGCACTCATCGGTATAAAAGGCATGAATACAAACACGTTAAACTAAAATGCACACACCACTAAGGACACATATGCACATATGGTCAAACAAAAGCTTGCACACACACTTACAGGCAGGTACTTGACTGAGTGCAATCAAAGCCTTCAAGCACCATCTGTGATGATGCAGTCTCTTTCTATTCTGAGTGGACTGATTCTGTCCTGTGGCTATGATTTCATAATGAAAACCTCAGTAACGAGGCTGGTTTTTTTATTTTATGGATTTTGATTAATTATCCTTAAAATATGAATGTAAATGAAGTCTTTTCGAAGTCATGTACCTCTGGACACATTTATTCTGTCTATTTCCCTCATTACAAAGGAGATAGTTACAGTGACTGATCACTATTTCACCCTCATAATCTCACTCTAATTTTAACCCTCTGAGACACAGTTTAAAACATCTCAACATTAAAAAATGCTAAATGTCCCATAATAGGATGGAATATCACTTGATTTGGGAGATAGACCCATAAATAAATATACAACAACGACAATAATTATTAACCATTATTATTATTATTATTATTATTATTATTATTATTATTATTATTAATTCAATAATAACAATGTCAAATATTTATTTAATTATTTATCTGCATAATAATAATAATGTTATTATTATTAAAATTTAGATTATATAATAATATAATTATATAATCTAGATAGATTATATAATAATCTATTTAATTATGGTGATTATTATTATTACTTATATTTTTAAATAGTGTTATTTTTTAAACTATTAAATAATAATAATAAGTCCCAACTGGTTTTGTGTTTTTACTTTCTATTATAAGGCTGAAACAGGAGTCAGTGGTGACTGATCCTGCATCAGACACTGTGTGGAGATTATGAAAGTCATACAGCTGGCTAGGTGCTGGTGGGTGGGGACAGGCAGGCGGGACAGGATAATGTCACATGTTCAGGTGGGGGGAGGGCCGAAGGGTCGGTCACAGCTGAGCCTGGAGGGGGAAGGGCTCCCTAGGGACACTAGATGGAGGGATGATAATTACATTCAGCACTCTGAGAGATGTGGAGGAAATCAAATGAAAGGACCTGCTTGCATTTGAAATGACCTTTGTTGCAGAAGAGCAACTGCCAGTATGGGTCTGCCTTTCTTTGGTCTGGCTTCATTGTGTTCCAGAAGTAGATAAGGGGTTATGTCTCTATCTTTTTTTAAAGACAATGCAATGCATCAAAGAGCTTGAAAGAAGTATGACATTTTAGCATTATGCAATATTATCTCAAAGAACACAGCATGCATATAGTGCTATAAAAAGGAAAAGGGCTCTTAACTAACAGGTGATTTAAAAAAAAAAAAAGTCTCTCCAGCAAGACATTAACACAGGTCAGTTCTCCTTGATTTGTTTACTCAGAGGCATCAAACCCCAACCTTGTCAAACAGTGCTTTCAGCACCACTGGACCCTTCAGTCAATGTAATGAAGTTGGGTAAAATTTACAGTTAATAATTAATACATTTTAATAAATAAAATGAAAAAAAAAAAAATATTTTCATGAATATGACAAAAACAAATCTGGAATTGAATTGAGATCTTTCAGATTAGTGTTAAATATAATTTGCTTAAGATCTTGTATAAAACAATTTGTTCAAAGTAATTTTACCTGCATTTTCAATTCAATTCTTAAAGGCACAAATACCTGCTATACATCCATATCAGTTATAATTTTACCAAATGTCCAAAAAAACAGATTTTTGGCAGGTTTCAGTCAGTGAATAAAGTGGGCTACATTTCCAATTAAGAATGAATAAATATTAAATATTACTATAAAAGTCCTATAAATATGAAAAAAATGAGGGGGGGGGGGGGGCTGAATTAGGATTGGAATTTTCACATCAGCGAAAAACAGAATTATTGATCTTATGATGTTATTTGAAATAAAAGTGCATAGAATCATCAAAACGTGATGTTTTAACACATTTAGAAACAACTACTGTGAAACTGTATTTGAAATTAAAGTACACAGAATCATCCGTAAGCTTTCAACATGTTTAGAAACAAGGATTTAGAAACCAAAGTACACATTTTTTTAATATCTAGTGGGGTTATGCCACGCTATGATGCTTAAAATTATTTAAAGAAATAGTTTAAGAGCATAGAATCTCTGTAGATATAAATAGGCACAAGAGAAAACCACTGGTGCTACAAATGCTCCATATCAAAGCAACGTCCAAGAGCTTATCGGTCAGGCCAGATGGTGAGTGCATGTGCCCTCAACCTGTCAAACTCTCTGTAACACATAAACAATGATTAAACTCTACAACACTTCACTCTCATATAATTGGAATCCTCTTTTAATTAAGTTGATAAACATTTATCACGGGTTCCCTTATATGAGCTATGAGAGAGTGGATGGGTAAACTGATGCACTCGGTGGGAGCATCTTGACTAGCTGCTTTTGTTCATCCTGACTGTTATTTAAATGGTTTAAACTGCACTTGTTTTATTAGTATTTGCTAATATACTCAGAGTTTGTGTATAATGATATTTCGAGGGGGCAATACATTACAGTTCTGGCATAAGACGTAATAAATTACACACCAGATGGTCATCTGCCTCTTAGCAGTGGCATGAGCCGTTCCTCCTAATGGTGACATCTGGGAAGACATACAGAGTGTTGTATGGTGAGACGAGTTCAATTATACACTTGTGATAAATAGACTGTAAAAACCTGGTCCGTATCCAAAATGCATATTACATGTTGACAAATAATGTCATGTTTAATTATTGCATGCATATGTGGAGTTAATTTCCCCAGTGTGGCTCTTTGTGTGCTATTCAACAAAATGTAA
Source organism: Barbus barbus (assembly GCF_936440315.1). Lineage (NCBI taxonomy): Eukaryota > Metazoa > Chordata > Actinopteri > Cypriniformes > Cyprinidae > Barbus > Barbus barbus. The sequence goes on from NC_136742.1 coordinate 25,528,187, forward strand.
TGATCACCTTAATGAACTCACCTTTGTAAGTGCTATTTATCAGAATTGGGCAAAATTCAGCATTTAATATGTTCACGTCCCATAAAATGATTAATTTGAAAGAAGAAATTTAGAGAACGTTTTCAAAAGAAATCAAAGAAATGTATAATTTTGTTAGTTCAAGCCAAGTTTTCATACAAAACGCATAAATATATACTTAATTTAGACTAATTTAGACAGACTGATTAAACACTTCCAGCAATATACTGTCAAAACAATTAACACAGCCATCAAAACAGACTTTAATCTAGCAAAAACAAAGTCAACCATATTGTTTTAACATATAACTAATTAAATAATAATAATAATTATTATTATGCTGGATTTAATTATTACATATTCATGCTTGACTTTCTGAGAAATTAAGTGTTATTCTGACATGGTCAGTAAAATTATAGTAAATGAATGATATGCATTAAATATTGATAATGATAACTAAATTAAATATTAAAATATAATGTTTAAAATAATAAAACAACAATAAAACCAATCATTTTAATAATAATAATTTTATTGAAAATACAAAAATACAATGTTATTTGAAATGAAAGTACACAGAATCATCCATAAGCTTGCAACATGTTTAGAAACAAGAATTTAGACTCCAAAGTACAAATATTTTTTTATATATAGTGGGGTTATGCCATGCTATGATGCTTCATAATTTAATAATAACAAAATTAAATATTAAAATAATAAAACAACAATAAAACAATAATAATTTTGATAATAATAATAATCATCATCATCATTTTATTGAAAAAAAACCAACTTATTATTATTATTATTATTATTATTATTGCACAATTTGCACATTTTAAAAATCAACACTGAAAATAGCGAAATCCAGTTTATATACAATGCAGGGAGAGGCAAAAATACACGAGGGCTCCCTGTACCTAAACTTTTAAAATAAATTTAAAGACAAACTCAATTTTATTTTGAATTATAAAGCAATCTCAATTAAATTCTTCAAGGGTTCACCCCAAAATGAAAAATCTGTCATTTATTAATATCTGTCATTAATTACTCACCCTCATGTCGTTCCAAACCCATAAGATCATCATTCATCTTCCGAACACAAATTAAGATATTTTTTGATGAATTCCGAGAGCTCTCTGACCCTCCTACAGACAGCAAGGGCACTACCACGCTCAAGGCACAGGAACGCAGTAAGGACATCCTTAAAATAGTCCATGTGACATTAGTGGTTCAATCGCAATTTTATAAAGCTACAAGAATACTTTTTGTCACAAAGAAAATAAAAAATAATGACTTTAATAATTTACATTTGCCAGTTTAACAGCTCTACATTTTCTCCTATAATGCCTGATGAGGTTAGAGAACACCTGACAAGAGATCAGAGACCATTCCTTCATCCAGAATCTCTCCAGATCCTTTAGATTCACAGCTCCATGACAGTGCTTCTCCTCTTCAGTTCACCTCACTCATTTTCTACAGGGTTCAGGTCAGAGAACTGGAATGGCCATAACAGAAGCTTGGTTTTGTGCCCAGTGACCCATTTTTGTGTTGTTTTTGAGGTTTGTGTTTGTATTATTGTACGGTTGGAAGATCCAAACATGGCCCATTATAAGATTTTTTACAGTCACTTATTGATTTTTTATCTGTTGGTATTTGATAGAATCCATGATGCCATGTATCTAAACAAGATGTCCAGGACCTCCAGCAGAAATATAGGCACACAACATAAAAAATACAGCAGTATATTTCATTGTACACATGGGGTTTTGTGAGTTGTTTAAATAAAATATCAAAAGGATTAATGCATATTAATTTGCACAGCCGCCTTTGATCATATTTACCAAGGGTGCCGATATTTTTGGCCATCACTGTACATCCAAGATCTGTGTCTGATTTATGCAATTTGCCATAGCCATTGGATATATTTAGAACAGACTGAAAATAATTAATCTTGCTGTTTAATAGCCTGCATGATTGTTGTCTACTTGACCAGGTGATGGCAGTATTGTGCTACAACTGTGGATCAACAGTGTGTGTGCAACAAATATGTGCATACAATATACCTTCACTTTATATGTGCTCCATGTGTCAGCTGATGCTCCTATAGACTGTAACAGATGTCATTATACAATAAAACACTGTAGAAATCACAATGAACCACCTCAACCTTTAACAAGGCAATGACTTGGAAGTCGTAAACAAGGTATACACTAAGATTGCACATATTGTGTTATATATGAGGGTCACAAGAATACTATTATTTCTCTGGAAGAGAAAGGCCTGTCAAGGGTGAGACCGTAATAAAAGAGAAGCATGTAATGAGCCAATCTGCCTCTTCATCTCAGTGTAACCTTCAACTCCGGATCACCTCAAGAGAAAGCGGTGGCTGAATGCAGATCTGGCCATGTGGAGTAAGTCAACAACACTGTGACCCACTCTCAGCTCTGCTATTTTGTTTATCATTCGAAATCACGACAGCGTATTAATATTACCATGAACTCCACTGGTACAAAATGTAAAAAATAATAACATGACATAAATTACCATTAAAAACACCATTCATATACGAATGAAATTCAGCAAGGATGCATTAAAAGGATAGTTCACCCAAAAAAACAACAAAAAACTCCTGTCATTTCCTCGCCATCAAGTTGTTCCCAGTTTCTTTCTTCTGCTGAAACAAAAAAAGATATTTTAAAAAAATGTGGGTAACCAAACTATTTCTGGTCCCCATGAACGTCCATACTATTTTTTTGTTTCTTTGTTTCCATAAAGTTTTGATACAACTCGAGGGTGAGACAGAATTTTCATTTTTGCATGAACTATACCTTTAAATTGATCTAAAGTGACAGTAAAGTAATTAATAATGATACAAAGGATTTTAGACTTTTAACCTTTCATCAAGAATTAAAAAAAAAAGGTTTCCACAAAAATATAAAATAGCATGTTTCATGAGCACCTAACCAGCATATTTAAAAGATTTCTGAAGGATAATGTGACAATGAAAATTGAAGCTTCTGAAAATTCAGCTTTGCCACCACAGAAATAGATTACATTACACTGGACCTAATACTGTATTAGTACAAGCAACCAATTCATTTGTGCCAAAATACCATAAAGTTTGACTGGACTTTGACCTCAACAACAAAATATATGGGAATGGTATGACACATTTTTGGATTTGCACTTGCATAAATGTTAATTTAACACTATTTAATATCTAGCATATTCTGTTTTTATACTCAAAGTGCATTCAAACTGCATGACTCTTTTAACATTCCTTACAAGCCACATCCTGAGTCAGATAGATTCCTTTTTGCTCAGCCTTGCTTTGTTGCACATTGTATTTACTTGTCTAGGCATTTCTGAAGGTCCAATGAAGACTTTGTAGCGGGTTCATTCTTTGCCAGAATGCCTTTCTGCAAACACAAGCATAAAATCAGGGTGAGTCTTGCATGGGCATCAGCTGACATTGATGTCATGCCCAAAGTGAAAGGCCTGTTCTCGCCTCTCAAAGTCATGAGAACAATCAGCTTAGGATTCAATAAAGTTTGAAACCCTACTGCTGCCTTCATACGGTTTAATAAAGCACGAAATTCCACTCAGGCATGAGACTAAAGGAAAACCACAGTTGGGTGTGCTCTCCTCCCTCTTCCACCCACCCTCATTTTGGAAGGGGATTACACAATCGTTAAGGCTTTTCCCAAAATTTCTAATTTTGCCTGGCTTAAAGCAGAGAGCTAACAACTACACAAAAAAAGTAAAAACTGCACAGCAACAACCTAGCAACCACTACATTATTTACAATATTTTTTATTAAATATACTCTGTGTGTGTGTATTAAAGCTGGACAACAATTAATCACATCCAAAATAAAAGTTTTTGTGTACATAATACGTGTGTGTACTGTGTATATTATATATATATATATATATATATATATATATATATATATATATATATATATATATATATATATATATATATATATATACACATGCATGTATATATTTAAGAAAAATTATATGTTTTTATATTAAATATTTATATTTAATATAAATATTTTCAAAATATATATTGGATGTGTGTCTTTATATAGACATAATATATGTGTGTGTGTACTGTGTATATTTATTATGAACACAACATAATATAATATACACATGCACACACAAAGAAAGAGATATAATCTCAGAATTGTAAAACATAAACTCACAATTCTGAGAAAAAAAGTCTGAACTGCGAGATATAAACTTTATAGAACTAGAGATCATTTATGCAATTCTGAATTTTCTCAGAACCGTGAGAAAAAAAAAGTCAGAATTGTGAGTTTATCCCCCGGTTTCACAGACAAGGCTTAAGACTAGTCCCTGACTAAACTGTAAATCTAAGCTGTTTTAACTGAAAGAAACTTGTCCTGATTGATCTTGAAATATGTCAGCTCCCTTGTTTTGTCTCAAGATGCACACCAGTAATGGTTTTTCTAAGGAATGTCTATAAAAATTACTTTAAAATCCTAATTGAACTATGGCCTAGTCCTGGCTTAAGATAAACCCTGTCTGTGAAACCGGGCCTATATCTCAGAATGACTTTTTCCTCAGAATTGAGATAAAATAGTGAGGAAAAAAGTCACAATTACCTTTTTATTTACTTATTTTAACTGTGGCATTATACTGTATAATGGCTCAAACCATTACATATATTCATAGTGTCAAATGTCAAATTGTCATTAGCTCATCAGCCAATGTCGGAACATAATTAAAACGCAGTATGACTCAAGAAATAACACAAGAGTGCCATTTAATCCTGATCCAGCAAGCAAGCATTCTTAAATTCAATCTCTTAGTTGTCCTTGAAAGCCATGAGAGTGCGGCTCTAGATACTGTTCCTACTGAGCCTTTATAAGCACAGGGTCATGTTATCGAGACATCATGTTATCGAGTGCATTCACTGTTCCTCAGTTTCATTTCAAGCCATTTCAATGTGACTCCAAATGCAAACTTCTGCATTGCGCCAGACAAAAGAGCTCACGGCTAAAAAGGAAAGAGGAAGAGGCTTACGGGATTCTGTGCTGAATGTGCAAAAAGTCACATTTTAATGCCACAAATTATAGCTTGCACAAAAACGAAGCTTTTGTCATCATCAGCCCTGTAATAAACTGGCAATGGCAAAACAACTACTGTAATTTCTGATTTATATGTCGCTAGAATGAACAGGTTCTTTTTTCTACAGGAAAAGGAGGCTTTTCAGAAATATCAGATGAGTTCCCATCCCGTTCGATGTTAGATGATGATTACATCTTCCATTATTAGGTCTCTTTCATTGCTTCTGGCTAACCAATTTGATTTGAACAGCATCATGAGATTAAACAGGAGACCCTTGAGCTCATCCTCTACTGAAAGTCTTGCTGCGGTCTTCATTTATTAGTCACTCTCAGAAATAAAGGTACAAAAGCTGTCACTGGGGGGCAGTACCTTTTCAAAAGGTACATCTTTGTTCCTAAAAGATCTATATTGGTACCTTTAAAGGTACATATTAGTACCTAAAGTGTACAAATTAGTGCTTAAGGTTAGTGCACCTTTTGAAAAGGTATCACCCTAGTGGCATATTTTTTAACTTTTTTTTTTTTTGAGTGATATAAGCCATCTGTCCAAATGTGAATGAAACACCTTTTTAAAGAATTTACTGAGGCATGTTAAAATGATCATAGTTAAGATCCCAACTGTAACCTGCAGAATTTCACACTGTGTTCAATGAAATATTAATGTGTTCTATACCAAGAGCCTTTACATTCCTATGAAATGAGCAACTACTGCAGTTTAAATATAGAAACTCTACATTATATTACAGTATGGACTGCATAAATAATAAAACATGAATATGCATATAAGTTGCTTTGATGAGAAAGGAAGTGTAAAACTAATAGTAATGATAACAAAAAAAAAAACTTCAAATTGTATCATTTGTAAATCACTCATGGGAGAACTTTGTTTGGAAGAAAATTTTCAAATCAATAGTTGTGACAAATGTTTCAAATTTGAAACAAAATATATTCTGCTACAAAACAAAAGAAGACATTTTGGGAATACATTGGGCACTACGGAGTGAATACATTTCTTTTCAATGCTATGCTGATCTCACACTTGTCTCAATTCACATACTTTTCATATAAAAGTTTGCAAGACAAAAAGCACACTAAAAATAGTAAGCCAAAGAATACTCTTATATGTAATATAACAACAAACCTTCTGAAAGAGAAGATAAGGAACCACTGTGGGAGTTCTTATTTGATTTTGCTCGGTGCAAGGTTGAAGCTCCCGCAGCATTTAGAAATATATGAATCTAAAAGTTTTCAAACTTCAATGTAATTACAGGCTAAGGAATTGTTTAGCTAGATGTTAATACATGCAAAGCCAGCAGTAAAAAACAAAGGGGCATTTCAAAACACAAATTTATGATGTTGTAGTGTTTACCAATATTGGTGCACTACTCACTCAAAAGTATAGACTTTCACCAGCAAAGTACACACTTTTTGTACATAATATAAATGTGCTAATTGTGACACAACATTAAACTCTTGTATTAGGCAAAGTTTTAGTCCACAATATAAGTACGCTACAGCCTTGTGAGTGGTGGTGGCGCAGTGGATAAGACACATGCCTTTGGTGTGAGAGACCCGGGTTCGAATCCAATGTGAGACACCAATGTGTCCCTGAGCAAGACACTTAACCCCTAGTTGCTCCAGAGGCGTGCGACCTCTGACATATATAGCAATTGTAAGTCGCTTTGGATAAAAGCGTCAGCTAAATGAATAAAAGTAAATGTAAATGTATGCTTTTATTCCTTGAGAACCAAACTCATGACTGGTGTTGTGGTGCCATGATCAATTGTTTGAGCAATTTCAAGTATGCAAACTGATGTATCAAATATGAAATATGAAGGCTGAAAACACATTGGGCTATAACTAAGCTAAATGAAAGCAGGTCAAGAGCTTTGTAATAATCTCCCTACTGCCTCAGCTCATAAAATTAACCAGCATATTCCATTAATTTCAATTCCTTGGGGGCTGCCATAGTTACACAATCACTACAGTAATCCACAGTTTAAATAGTGCAGTATGTTAAGCAGGCCCATCAAAGCAATAGTCTGAAGACTGAACAGGCTGTGATGAGGGTTTGCCCAAGCATAATGAGGCCCTGTAATCAGTGGCGAGTTGACCCATGCCGGTCTCTAGCACTGACCTTCCCTGTTACAGCTCCTTAACTTTTAATGTAGACACAGGACTGCCAGCAGAGCTGAGTATATGTGACAGCAATAACTAGCTAATCGGCCAGTAAGTAATCTGTTATGATTAGACCCTGGGGTCTTATATGTTTACAGCAAAGGACATTTGGCGGTAAAATGAGGTTCGTAGTAAGCAATGCATCTTGGGACGATTCGCAAACCACGATTCGCTAGTTTATACCATAATGTAAGGGCCATTCTACAATGTCTGGCATTTGTTTCTACAGGCGTGTCAACCCCATTAACATAAGATTTTTCACAAAACAAAACAACACACTTATGGACAGAAATGAACCATTTGAAATTCTCTCCACGCTATGTATCAAGTCCATTACTATAATATTTTTTCCAAAATTGAAAAAAGTGAATAAATGAAAATAAATTGCAATAGAAATAATAAAAAATTAAATAAAATGTATATTACTATAATATACTATATTTTTTTTCCAAAAATTTAAAATAAAATAAGTGGACAGAACTGAACCCAGCATTTGAAATACCACGCTATGTACAAAGTCCATTACTGTAATATGTTTTCCAAAATTAAAAAAAATAATAAATAAAAAATGTATTATAATAGAAGTAAAATAAAATAAAAAAGTAAAAAAATATATAATATAATAAAAAAAATTAAATACTGAATCCAGCATTTGAAACACTCTCTTTTCCAGGACAATGTCTTCTGCTCACCAATCCAAGATGGGAGACAAAAAGCTCTCCGAGATTTATGCACCTGTCAAACTCCAGCCCACCTCGGCACAGCCTTGTGTGGCCCACACTTAAAAAAAGCCATCCCTCCTTCAGCTCCGCCAGTGCGGCAGGGCAAATATTGACCCGTCCCCGTTACAGATGAGTCTCTATGGGGAACTCTGAGGGAGATGATTGGCAGAGCACTGATGAATGCTGATTAGAGCATCTCAGTCAGTCGTTAAAACAACCTGCCAGAGTTACCACGGTTCCCCCTTTATTTCGGTGTCAACTTTCTGCCTCCACAATCCATTGTGAGTCATCAAAGGCAGTCTAGCACTCGAATGCTAATGACCACACGAGGAGGGGGTGCAGACAAATGAACTAGAGAACATTTCATAAGACCCTCAGTGGAGGCAGTGAGCAGCGAGGGGTCCGAGTGTGTATGGGGCCTCTGGATGGGGTACAGGGATTTTATGCATGGTTTTTCTAAACAGGTGACCAGTACTAGTAAAACTGTGGTGTGTTAAAGTACGACAAGTTATATCAGGTAAAAAAAACAACAATGCATAATTATTTGTGCAATTACATATTTAATCAAGTATAAAAAGCATTACAATCATTTACAATTAAATTTAAAAACAGATTTTAAAGTGCCTTAAAAATTAGTTCAATTTTCACAACTAAATCTAATAATAAAAAAAAAAAACCTCAAGAAGCAGGTATTGTTTCACCCCAAAATGAAAAACAAAAAATAAATTATAATTCATATAAAGAAAATTAAGTGTTTGTTAAGAGTATTATTTGTTGTACCCTTTTTTAAATTTTATTTTTATTTAATACTGCATTATTTTTTTATTATAGGTTTAACTGCAATACAATAAAAGAAAAAACTATAATAAATTTCATTAATAAGAATAATGGCAATTACAAATATATATATATATATATATTATAGCTTTTTTTTATCCTTTTGGTTTTGGGGTGAAGGGAGATGTTTTCCTGAGATTCACTCTATTATTATTCTTTAAATCAAAGGTTCCCTGATTTCTTTTAAACTAAAAAAAAAAAAAACTTTAAAATAATCTTTTTAGAGAGATGATCAAGTTTGAAGTGAGTAATTCAAGTATATACTCTAGAACTGTAACGGCTTACTCTATATGCCTGCTTTCGCAATACATTGTGCGTAGGTTTCTTGATCCAAAAAGTGCACAGCACACACCTGAATTGTTTTGCACAAACCCTCGCATGTGAGGCTGAAGTTGTAGCTCACCATAAAATGGTTAAAATACTTGTCAAAGTCTTTGCTCTGTGGCTGCTCGAACCTAAGAGCAAGTTCATGCAAGTTGTTTGGCTGAATGTTGTCAATATCAAAAGCCTCAGTCATAATGTACTCCAGCTTCCAGTCTGATTTTTGTTCCAGGTTTGCTTCTGTGAGATTTAAATAGAACTGCCAAATATCCTTTGGAGGAAAAAAAAAAGAGAGAGAGAGAGTGATTGTAAGAAGGGATGCAATGGAAGAGACACACTGAGCTGGCACCTTGATTAAAACACACCATGTAATTAGAACTGACGCTACCATTAATCATTCAGAAACAGGAATTGCACAACGGTGGTGAAGTTATTTAAGCCAAACATTTAGCTTCAAACAACTCAAAATATCCGAATTTAAAAGATGCATTTTAATACAAAACACTAATAATTGTAAGGAGAATTTGCAAAAAGTAATTAAGTCAGTGCTTGAACTCACCATTAAACCATAATTAAATTAAGTTAAATTAAATATAGTAATTGTGGACAGAACTGAACTAAACATTAGGGCTGGGTATCGTTCAAACATTTTCGATACCGATACCGATACCTTGAGTTCAATACCAGTTCCTGAACGATACTTTTTTCTATACCAATTTTATGAAATCAGTTTTAACAAGATTACATTTGACATTTCAACAAGCTGAAATAGCTCTCAGACTCAAAGCCTCATAAAGGAACAAAATATATCCAACACAATAAATCAGTGCAAATAATTTTAAGAAAGTTCAAATAGTTTTCAGTTTACACATCTGTTAGGTTATGTTTACACGAGTGCATGTTCATTTTACTTACTTACTTACTTACTTTTGTCATTTAGCAGACGCTTTTGTCCAAAGCGACTTACAAATAAGAAAAAGTAACTAAAACTAAAAAGTTACAACTCTATAAATACTATCTACCCACATATTTAAGAAAATAAAGAAATTAAATAAAATTAACACATGCATATAACAACAACATTTCAATAATAAACATATCAATGAAAAAATTAAATAAAAAGCTACTACTATCCCTTGCCGGTGTCCCTGCCCGGTGGAGTCGCACGGTAGAGTCGATGGTCTTTACACTCTTTACTTTTTTACTTTTGTCATTTAGCAGACGCTTTTGTCCAAAGCGACTTACAAATAAGAAAAAGTAACTAAAACTAAAAAGTTACAACTCTATAAATACTATCTACCCACATATTTAAGAAAATAAAGAAATTAAATAAAATTAACACATGCATATAACAACAACATTTCAATAATAAACATATCAATGAAAAAATTAAATAAAAAGCTACTACTATCCCTTGCCGGTGTCCCTGCCCGGTGGAGTCGCACGGTAGAGTCGATTTTAAAACGCATAGCTCAGACCTTTATCAAATCTTTATCCACTTTCATAAGTGGGTGTTTTATTTTCTTTCACCATATGTTTTATTGTTATTAAATTCTGTGTTGTAGTATGTCTAATTATTTGAATGCATAAAAACAACTTGGTTTATTCAAATTTATTCTTAAAATAGCCTTATGAAATGTTTTCTTTTTCCTCAGAAATTCTGTGTTCTGTATGTGGTTTTCAAATTAAGGCATAAAACATTAATTTCATTTATCTTTAAATTATTGAAAATCAAACTTTATTTATTTTGGCAAACAAAGGGGGTTTACTATTAAAATTAAATAAAATTTAATTAAATTTACATTTTTAAAATTTAATACACGCGCTTCAGTCTGTGTGTAGTAAATATAGAGAGAGCAGACCATACGCTTTCGAATCGCTCTCACCGACGTTTATGAAGTTAACTCCTTAGGTATCGAAATTTGGTACCGAACGACAAGACGTCTTTCGATACTCGATGGTAGCGAGGCAATTTGGCCTAAAAGTATCGAACTCGATACCCAGCCCTACTCAACATTTGAAATATTCTCCTCCAGGCTGTCAATGCAATAAAAATTGTAAGGGGAATGTGCTCAAAGTAAATAAATCAGTGCTTAAACTTGGTGCACACTTACCAGTAAACCATAATTCAAAAATAAAATAAAATAAAAACCCAGCATTTGAAATACTCTCTAGGCTATGTGTCAAGATCATTCCCATATTGTTCCCAAAATAAAATAAAAGTAATAACAAAACAAAAAACAAAAATGGGAACAAAACTAAACCCAGCATTTGAAATTTTTCATATTCCATACCATACTATTTTTAACAAAACAAAAGTGGACAGAACTGAACCAAAAAAGTAAATAAAAGAACTAAAAGCTAAAAGTAAATAAACTGTGCAAATTATTATTATTGTATTGTTATACTTTATTCTCAAATTATTAATTTTATTTTATTTATTTATTTCACAAAAAGGGACAGTGTACATTAATCAACATTCATGAATGTAAATGTACCCAAATTAGCTCAAAGGCTAGTTTTCATTGGTTAATTAATGTTAACAACATCAGCATTGTGTAACTATGGGTATAGTGTGTATTAACGTGTAGATTTCAATTTCTGTACAGTCTAATCTACTTGTCATGCCATTCGTATTTCATATTAAGAAATTCTTTTGACCCAAAAAGCAAATTATGCTCCCTTCAAACTGGTTTTCTTTAAAAAATAAATCTTGTGTAATCCCAGGCGATCTATAATCAGCACATTTAAAACTGGAATATAATTTAATTTCATTCACATGTGTTTCATAAACACATAATCCTTTCTGGATTACAATCCGCCATCAAAATGATACGTTTAATTATTCCAGCTGCTGTGAGAAAAGGCTATAAACGAGCCGTCACCTGCAAGATCCTCACATGTGATAGCCTACTAGCCGGGACAACTTCTTTATGTTTACAGACGTGACGTAATGATGCAGTGCCATGCTCAAATTTCCCGCAAAAACCACTCAAATTAGAAAACATTATTAAAAGCTAACCGTTGTGAATCGGGCTAAAGTAAGGTGATAGTTTTTAACACGGGCTGGATATGTACATGCTCAAATATTGATTTCGGATAATTTTTAACCCCAAAAAAGTAACGCATCTTAAATGAAAAGTCTATAACATACTTTAGTTAAAATTTCTCAATGGTAGTGTAAATCAACATGCTTTTTACTGTGTCAAAAACACATCCGTTCACAGCAAGCCGTTTCAGTGCATGTCCCTTTAAATTCTATAAATAAACCCTGCCCCTCTCTTCCTTTAGCTACGGAACTTTCTAACTAGCACATTATTAGGAAAGGTGATTTGCAAAGATTCATTAAAAAAGAAAAAACCCTTATACTCATTTCTTCTGTAGGTGAACCTTGATCATGAACGATTTGTGCAAAGCGAAACTCATTTAGGTAGATCGGAGGGCGCATTCCCTTCAAAAACAAACACTGCCAACGCACATTTATGTTCAAACAACATGTAAAAGTGAATTTTGCATCAAATTACCCCTTTAAACTTGCTAGTTGGTGGACACTTACCAATAAACCATAATTCTCAGGGTGGTACAGATACGCACGGACACCAGGATTGTTCGAAAATGGCTCCAATAGACTTTTGATAGGTGTAACAGCAGGTGTGACAAATATAGAGTTCACAGGTTTCCCTTGAATAAAAGTATGAATAAGACATAAATTAGTAGATTTAATGTTCTGTATTCATATAGGCTATCTGATTTACTAACTACAATCTGAGCAATATACTGTGGTTTCAAAGACTGCATCGCACAATGCGATGCATTCACCACTTCCATGCTAATAAATTAACCAAATTTATGTCAATAATGAATTTTTTACACGTTTTCCTTGACTCATGTTTTGATTTTATGTTTACATACTATATGTGTGTGTACTGTGTATATGTATTATTAATTATGTATATATAAATACACACATGCATGTATGTATATTAAGGAAAAATGTTAGATTCATTTATATATAAAATATTTTTATATATATTTAATTAAATTGTATTACCTTGTTGATCCAGCAGAACCATTATGCTGTCTCGATGAGTGTGACCGTAGAATTGACCCTCAACGACGTCACTGTAGTTGCGAAATATTTTGACAAGTTGTTCATTGTAGCTTTCTCGGACAGCTGTTGTATTTATAGCATAGGGTAGGTAACCGATGGGGACGTGAGCAATTACATAGACCTCAGAAGAACAGATGACAGTGAAATTAAGGTCAGCAGTCACTCACACATCACTGCTGTCACTTACATGGGCATACCACTATGCAAATGTTAATTTACAGTCTTGTAATAAAATGGCCCTGTATGATCAATGCAGCGAGTTCTTTCTAAAATTAAAATGCCTTGTAAAATCAAACAGAATACACTCACCTTCTCCAGCTTTTGTCTTGACAGCTGAAGCGTTTCCTGCAGCCACTGGAACTGCCCAGCAGGGTCAGTCATATTTACGGTCACTTGATTAGGACTGTAGTACAGGTTTGTGTTGAGACTCACCAGACGGAGGCCAGGTTTGATCACAAGAGAGTAAAAGCCACCTTCACGCAAAGAAGTGACATACGAAGAGTCAATAGCTTACTATATTGTCACAGCTAAAGTCCACTGTTAAGTGTGCACACCACAGTCAAAAAGAGTGAAAAAAGCTAATTTTTACTTTTTTTTAAATGTGTAGGAAAAATATATGTAATTTTTTAAGTTTAAACTGAAATGATTAATTTATATATATATATATATATTATATACTTATGTTATATATTTTATATAATTTTCCATTTTTATATAAAGCATCCATTACCTCCAAAATAATCAAATCATTTAAATATTGACACATATAGTGGAACATCTTACTAATTATCAGTTACCTTTTTGCAAAGTAGATACAGCTTCTGGGTTCAACCACGGAGACCAGAGTTTGGCTACAGCATCATAAATCGCATTTGCAGATGTTGGAAACTGATCCTAAAAGTTTTAAAGCAAGATTTAAAAAAGAAAAAAAAATGCATAAAAAGATTCAAAATAAAATATTTTGTATTTTCAGAATACCATATACTAGTTTTAACATTTCCGCAAAAGACACAGCAAGAAGTTTCAAAAATGGCATCCCATAAAATTATTAAATCAACAAAAACAGTTTTCAACATTTATAGTAATACTAAAAGTTTCTTGAGCACCAAATCAGCATATTAGAATCATTTCTGAAGGATCATGTGACACTGAAGACTGGAGTAAAGACTACTGAAAATGCAGCGTTACCATCACAGGAATAAATAACATTTTTAAATATATTCAAATAGTGATTTTTATTTAGTTATTTCTTAAAACAGTTATTTTAAATTGTAAAAATATTTCAAAATATTACTGTCTTTTTGATCAAATAAATGCAGCCACTCAGTGCCACAGATAATGTTGTGAGAATGTGTGAAATGTTTTTCCATCACATTATTTTTTTGTTAAACTATATAAATACATTTATTTTATTTTTGTATTTTTATTTAAAAAAATAAATAAAAAATAAATAAACTATTTAACTAAATATTCATATGAATTGTTTGATATTTAAAAAAGTTTAACTTTTTTAGTGTATACAAGCAGCATGCAAATTTTCCATTTCAACAACCCAAAACATTTGGACTTTATTTGACCACAGAACTGTTGTCTTGGATTGAATTTCTATAGCCAAAAGTGTAGTTGCCCTTGGGATTGAAATACCTGTGGCCAGTAGTCGTGGTTGCCCAGGGCAGGATAAACTGGCAGCTGTGGGAAGAACTGACGTATGGTGTGAGTCATATTGGCAATAACATCAATCACTACATCAGTGGACAGTTCTTCTTTCGGGACGTGAGGAGGGCTGTCTCTGCAATGAGGGGCACGACATTTAAAGAAAAAAAGTTAATAAAAATATTAAAGAACAAAACCATGATGTGTTCATTAGCTCCTCAGTTATCTCCTACTTTAATTTAAATTTAACAACCCAAGTAAAATCACAGAACAGCTGCAAGATAGTAAATGAGACTGCTTTATACCCTGTCCATATAATGAACTCAGGATGCAGGTCTGCTTGTTTCATGTAACTGAATGCTGAGAGAATGAGCTGGTATGGGGAATCACACAGGAAATCACCAAAAACTCCTGGGTCCATTGCAGGAACACCCTTGGAGGAAAAACAAACTTTGGTGTGGTCTTCCGTGATATGGTAGGTTGGATCCAAGTGCAGGTCTGAGATATGCCAGAATTTAGCTGGAATTTAAAATGTTTGTGTTACATTAATTTCACAAATATGTAAAATACTCTCATTATACACCGATATGTCAAATATTGTGTCTCATTCTGTGGAGATATTTCATTGCAAAGGTACAACGCTAAAGCTTGTCATGCTTTCAAAGAGCACTGAACTTGAAATTAATTCTTAATGAATCCTTATGTACTCTTTATATTGACTTCCTCATGCAAATGTATATATATATATAAACGTTTTATTTGTTTTTGTTTGTTTATTTGACCCAGTAGACAGATGTCATTGGCTGTTAACTGTTGACCCCAAAAAGAACACAAATGATTCTTTAAAAAAAACACAAAAAAACAGCATTATGAAACCACAATTTTATGAGCAGCTCCTGTAAACAAGATTTCTGAAGTATCAACCTATTTCAATGTCCAAGTTACATCTTAAATAACCTTTCATTTTTCTCTTGACCACAGAAAATCTAATTTCACTAAATCTCATTTCAGCACAATTACACAGTTGTTAAATGTCTACACAGCACGCTCTTCTTAATGTAATTTAAGTAATAAGTTTATCTTTCAGATTAAATCACATTTATTTGACTTCATTCAATTTGAGAAAGTTAAACTATCATTATTTTAGAACCAATAAAACAGTCTCAAAGTCCCAAACATACAGTGGGGCAAATAAGTATTTGATACACTGCCGATTTTTCAAGTTTTTCCACTTACAAAGAATGGAGAGATCTGTAATTTTCATCGTAGGTACACCTCAACGGTGAGAGACCGAATATAAAAAAATGATTTTTAAATAATTAACTTCCATTTTATTGCATGAAATAAGTATTTGATCACCTACCAACCAGCAAGAATTCTGGCTCTCACAGACCTGTTAGTTTGTCTTTAAGAAGCCCTCCTATCCTCCACTCATTACCTGTTTTAATTGCACCTGTTTGAACTCAACACCTGTATAAAAGACACCTGTTCACAAACTCAATCAATCAGACTCCAACCTCTCCACTATGGGCAAGACCAAAGAGCTGGCTAAGGACACTATGGACAAAATTGTAGACATGCACAAGGCTGGGATGGGCAACAGGACAATGGGCAAACAGCTTGGTGAGAAGGCAACAACTGTTGGCGCAATTATTAAAAAATGGAAGAAATTCAAGATGACTGTCAATCTCCCTCGGACTGGGGCTCCATGCAAGATCTCGCCTCGTGGAGTATCAATGATCATGAGAAAGGTGAGGGATCAGTCTAGAACTACACGGAGGACCTGGTCAATGACCTGAAAAGAGCTGGAACCACAGTCTCAACGGTTACCGTTAGTAACACACTACACCGTCATGGATTAAAATCCTGCAGCGCGTGCAAGGTCCCCCTGCTCAAGCCAGCACATGTCCAGGCCCGTCTGAAGTTTGCCAAAGACCATCTGGATGATCCAGAGGAGGCATGGGAGAAGGTCATGTGGTCAGATAAGACCAAAATAGAACTTTTTGGTATAAACTCCACTCGCCGTGTTTGGAGGAAGAAGGACGAGTACAATCCCAAGAACATCATCCCAACCGTGAAGCATGGGGGTGGAAACATCATGCTTTGGGGGTGCTTTTCTGCAAAGGGGACAGGACGACTGCACCGTATTGAGGAGAGGATGGATGGGGCCATGCATCGCAAGATTTTGGGCAGTAAAAGCATTGAAGATGGGTCGTGGCTGGGTCTTCCAGCATGTCAATGACCCCAAACACACCGCAAGGGCAACTAAGGAGTGGCTCCGTAAGAAGCATTTCAAGGTCCTGGAGTGGCCTAGCCAGTCTCCAGACCTGAACCCTGTAGAAAATCTATGGAGGGAGCTGAAACTCCGTGTTGCCCAGCGACAGCCCCAAAACCTGAAAGATCTGGAGAAGACCTGCATGGAGGAGTGGGCCAAAATCCCTGCTGCAGTGTGTGCAAACCTGCTCAAGAACTACAGGAAACGTCTGACCTCTGTAATTGTAAACAAAGGTTTCTGTACCAAATATTATATTTTTCTATTGTATCATACTTATTTCATGCAATAAAATGGAAGTTAATTATTTAAAAATCATACAATGTGATTTTCTGGATTTGTTTTTTTATATTCTGTCTCTCACCGTTGAGGTGAACCTACGATGAAAATTACAGATATCTTCATTCTTTGTAAGTGAGAAAACTTGAAAAATCGGCAGTGTATCAAATACTTATTTGGCTCACTGTATATGCTGCTAACTAACAGCAAACCTGGGATAAGATTCTCAAAAGCATCGTAAATTCCGCTAAACTCTACAGGTATCGACGTAACTTTTGATTTTGGGAAACGGACCCCTTGTCAACAACAACAACAGGCCCGTAAGATGGACCACTGTAAATGTAAACAAATCTGACTGTATAGGAGAAACGACAAGACAACTAAAACAGAGCAGCAAATGCAAACGCAAATGCAAAGTGTGTGCGCGACAGAGCAAATTTACGCATAAAAGCACCTTCAGGAGACATGAAGAACCTGTAACAGCTGATGTGACTCTGAAACACTTACCTGCGCTCTGCAGGTGTTTGAAGGCATTATTAACCGGCGCAGCAGAAACCTGCAGGTTACAAACATGACCAAGAAAACATAATAGAACGAGTAAAGCCATTCCTGCGAGTTTCTGTATTATTAAGCCGTACGTGTAAACCAATACAGGAAAAACAAGCGGCACTCACGTGACGCTTTGTTTACGCAACCTTATGTAGTCACGCGCACTGAATGGCCAATTTTTTTTATTTTTTTTTCATATTACAGCCAATGAACATAACAGCAGTCAATCCAACATATTGTATAGAAAAATATTATACAGACTATATGTAACATATGAGAACATAAGAAATAATAATGAAAAAAAGGTATGAGACAATCATACAAATAACATAAGAGATTCACATATAGACCTAGTGCGTTTTGCTTTACTATTTTTCAGCCCAAGTAGTAACTCAATACAATGTTTCATATCTATCTGAAATAACAAAAAATTGGGTTTTCCTTTAACCCATTTCTGTTTATGTACTGAATGGACATCATACACATCTGAAGCCTGTCATTATGACATCATCTACACACTTTACTCTCTCTCTCTCTCTCTATATATACCACAAAAACATACATTTAAATGAATAAATTGTAAAATTACAAAACAACTGACCTTAATCTCATCAAGGAACACACGAGTCATTTTTATTTTGTTTGGTTGTTTATTACAAATGAATCGTACTGACTCAAAAGTATTAAAAAGAAATTGGATCAAAAATATTTGTAGTCCATGCTTTTATATTTGGAGGAATGAAGTGCAAAGTTTTTCTTTCGGTATGCATCAAAGCACATCGTATCTGTAAATATGCACTACATATCTTTTTGCACTATGCGCTGCTTCCCACAAAATCTCTCTTTAATCTGCACAACAATTTAATGTACGAAATATATATACACTTTTTTTATTTATTTATTTTTTTGCACAATTTCATGTACAATATATATGTAAAGTTCTTATACAGTCTCAGTTTGTGTATGTCTAGGCAACTAGGTATAGTATTTATAGTATATGTATAGTCAGATGCTCTATTGTTTAGTTTTTTTTTCCTTATACTTGCATTGTTGTATGTTTAACTAGTATGTAGCACCTTGGTCCTGCGAGACACGACATTTCGTTCCACTATATGTCCACACATGTAGCAGAAAGACAATAAAGCTCAACTTGACTTGTTGCTGCCTGGAGAAGGACAAATCCTCACAGTAGGCTTTTCCCAAAAATTATGCTTTTTCAAAGGTACGCACAGCCACCACGTCCCCAAGGGTGAGTTTCTAAAATAAAATTATAATCAGCAAGTCATTAAAGTTATCAAATACTAATATATGAACAGTGAAGAGCTAATGTTGAGTTTATTGTCTATACTGAAAAGAGCCTTACCATCACCATCTCCCCGTCTTTGATCTCCCGGACATGAGTGGTCTCTTTTCCATCCCACTTCTGCACATGAACAAGCTGGTCTCCATCCATCACCACAGTGGACTGGTAAAAAGAACACATCACTGTGCATTCATCTCAGACAGAACACATCTCCTCTGAGATGGGAATGTATTGTTTCCTGTGGTAAAACTTCCCATTAAATCATGTTATGAAACTTTTTTTTTCCAGACCTACTTTACAGTGTCGGTCATCTGCGGTGGTCTCATCAAACTCCTCTCCCAGTGTGAATGAGATCTCAATGTTCTTCAAAGTACTCTGTGTTTTTAGGACCATTTTGTCTCCCTCTTTCGAGATGATGACCGTCGGTTTAGTCACATTTCCAACTTGTCTTGTTGCAAACCCAACACCTTAGAAAAAAATAAAATCTGATGCATTGAAGTCATGCAATGTTCACTAAAACCAGGGTCTTTAATACCCTTGGGATGTGTCTGTAATTCAAATAAAAATAAATTCAGAAAGAAAAAACTATATTAATAGTTATTATTACTGATATTATTATGATAAAACTTACCTAGAGCTTTCATATACTCATCAAAGTTGTCACTGCTGACCAGTTTCCATGTGCCACAGAAAGCATCTACCATTTTTAAAATTAAGCTTTTCTGATCAATAAACAAATACTAAATTTTATATTAATGCTCTGTAGGAAACGCAGCTGCATTATCTCTTTGCAAAGGATCTTAAATAGTTTTTTTTTTCAGCTCCAAGACAAAGATTAAGCAGGAGTGGGAGGAGTCAGCTTTCCCATTGGCTGTTAGCCAAAACTGAAACATTTGATTGACTGCTGAGTTTGTAAAAGTTTTTCATAAACTGAATAAACAAATTTGCGTTCCATTCTATCTAATGCTTTGTTTAGTTCCATTAACAGCAACAAAATGTACATATCGCATATATGCTATATAGATACACCAACTACATAAATACCTTTTCTAGGTGAATATTGATATTTATGCTCGAAATTCCACATCTGCAGTGCTATTTTGTAGATAAGATCAAATGCTTTGTTTAGCTTCAAAACGTTAAAAGCAACACAATTTTACATATAGGCGTACCACACAATTTATAAACTACATAAATTAATAGAAACTTATTGTGTTTTGTTATAGTGCTGTCAAACGATTAATCGCAATTAATTGCATCCAAAATAAAAGTTTTTGTTTACATAATATATGTGTGTTGTGTATATTTATTATGTATAGCCTATATAAATACACATACATACAGCATATATTTTGAAAATATTTACATGTATATATTTATATTCATATAATGTATATCATATATAAATATATTTAATATAAACGTTACATATTGTTCTTAAATATATACATGCATGTGTGTGTTTTTATATTTACATAATAAATATACACAGTACACACACATATTCTGTAAACAAACACTTTTATTTTGGATGCGATTAATCACGATTAATTGTTTGACAGGACTATTTTGTAATGATATTATGTTTTATTTTTTTGTTTGTTTGTTTTTCCAAAATAAAATCTACTGCAATATTTTTTGTGCCCTAATATTATAAAAAGATATCTTTGGTGTCCTCTGCTGGTTACATAAATCACTACCACTGGTCCACAGTCAAAAACTAAGCACAGGATTTATTGTAATTTTTCAACATAGCATAATGGCATTTTTTTATGTAGCTTACAACAGACAAAATGACACAAGATTTATGGCCAGGTAAAAAACGAAATCAAATAAAATCAAATGTAATTTTCTGATGGAAGCATGATGAAAAGATGAAAGAGAGGAAGAACAAGTCTCCACAATCATATTTTTTCACTGCCACCGACAACAGCAAAGAAATATCTGAGACAAGCACCAGATGACGTCCGAATGACATGACCACGGATGCTTGCAGCAATACATCAGACAGCTAACAATCCAATTTCAGCTCACGCAGGGCAACACTGACAGCAGTTACGCACAAAACAAAAGGCTTTTAAACAAAACTAGCAAATATAATGTACAATTCTGTATTTACAAGAAGAAAATATCATATTTCGTATTATTCAGCACTGTCTCTTATCCTCTGGCTAGAATGTTAACAATGCATATCTTTACAATACAAAACACAGAAGATGTGGTGTTGTACAAGGACAGACAAATATCGTAAGATAAAAAACTTTACTTACATCACCAAATGGAATGTATTTACTTTTTTGTGCAAAAAGAGACATTTTTGCCACTACATGTCAACATTCAGAGAAAAATGCAATTATGGAAAGTCTGAAACAAAATGTTCCTTTTTAAAATGGGAAAGCAGGTCACATCTGTTTTCATAAGACACACAAAACAGCCGGTCGTTAGGAAAATCATGACAGCGAGTCTTTGGGGAAAAAAGTCAAATTTGACAGTCAAAGGTAGGAAATGAACAATCGTTGATATTTGAAAAACACAATTTCAGATGAATTCCTGTGATATGAGCTGTTTCCCACTGGCCCACGTTCGAATGCCAATCATAGGTGGTCTCAATGTTGCATAGCACAGAGTGTAACAGTTGCTTGGTCAATGGGACAAGAGGAGAGGCAGGCCATGAGGTCAGATCACTGCCGAGTTATGAGCCCTCTGTCTTTGCCCCCTCTGTGGTTTCTTTAGGTGGGTCGGACAAGGACGAGCTCTCTCCGCCCTGTTCGCCATCATCTGCGGTGAGGCCAAAAATACTCATTAAATGCAATATTCGATGTGAATTTGTTCTTTTAGCAGACATGTTCAACCAAAGAAATTCAAACACAAGCAAATAATCACAACGAGCAGCATTAGCAGCGCCACATTAGGCAAATTCGAAAGAAATTCGTACAAGGAAAGTGGATGTTGATTTATACTGTCAAGCCACGAAAACACTAACCCCCGGTTTCACAGAAAAGACTTATGCCTAGGCCTAGACTAAAATGTAAATCTGAGCTGTTTCAACTGAAAGAAACTTGCACTGACTTATCTTAAAACATGTCCGTGCCTTTGTTTTGTCTTAAAATGCACACCAGTAATGTTTTTTTCTAAGGCATGTTTATAAAAATTACTTAAATGTCCTAATTAAACTATGGCCTAATCCTGTCTTAGGCTAAGCCCCGTCTATGAAAGTGGGCCTAAAAGTATTATAAGAATGGTTTATAGAATGGATGTAATAAATTTAGCTCTTTTCCTCACATAAAATTACAGTATAGCTTCAGAAGATTTGGAATTTATGTAGTTTTTCACTGATAATTTTAACTGTAGCTCTCAAATCCCATTTCTGCCCATGTTTTCTATGTCAGTTCATCACATGACATACTAGAAACAATGGCGTTCGGCATTAGTATAGTCAAAACTGCTGTGACACAAATAATATCACCATTTTTTTATTTAAACCAAGTGTAAATGAGATTTAAAAGCTCTAATTGAGAAGAAAAAAGGAACATTTTGTTTGTTCCTCACACAAAGCTACCATATAGCTTTAGAAGATTTGAAATATAGTGTATAAACCAGGGGTTTTAAAACTTTTTGATGACTGAATAATATTCAGTGTCTATTATTGGCTCTGTATATTTTTTCTAGCCAGCATAAAACACTTTTAGATACACTTTTAGGTACAAATCTGAAGAGAAACACAACATGTTGACTATAAAATAATTCTCATGATTTCTGATCAGTCCTTATAAGAGGAAACAATAAAATCTACAGAATTTGTTATTATTACTATTTTATTTATTTACACAATTTTTCTCTGAACTTTACTGCAGACCCCTAGCACTAGGGCTTTATTATAGTTTTATGTCATCCAATTTTATTTCATATGAGAGGAAGATCTAAATCTTTGAACTTGGCTAAAAATCTTATTGCTCTAATGTTTTTTTGTGCTAAAAGACAATTCCATTTTGTCGGACAATTATAAGAAAGGCCACTAGATGGTAGAAGAGGTAGTTGATTCAAGAGGACCTAGTTACAGAACAGCTTTCATGGCAAAGAAATTCTGGAAGGACACAAGGGTGAGGAAGTGATGGCATGATTTTCATTTTGGGTGAACTATCCCTTTAAGACACTAGCACATAAACAGTATTGCATATTATTATTATTTAAAACAGGATAATGTATGATGTGGAATAGGCAGCAGATGCAACACTGCTGAGAATCTCCAGCATCATCACAAATCACTCATGGAACATCATTTGCAGAGATCACATGCGATGCCTTTGAGGCTTATGGTAGAGCAGATCAAAAGTGTTTGACTGCAGGCAGTTATTGATGCACAGGAAGCTTCAGTCATGATCTGATCCTCAAAAGAAGACATTTTTTGAATTCATATTTATCAGAAGTGTATGTGTTGAATCAAGGTCATTGTCTAGGGGTTTAAATCGCTGATATCACTCTTTCTGACGTTTTTTTTAGTTTAATATTGATATACTGGACACATGTATCAACACGTGTCTTTGAAAATCACAGGTTTTCACCGGCTACCACAGCAACCATGACTAAGGAATGGCTTTCTGACAGCATCTGGCGGCAGTCTAACTTCCAGCCGACCCCCTGATGACAGCTCGATCACACAAAAGCACTTAAGCGTTGAGGAAAGTGTATATGTGATGAGAGAGTGCTCTTTTCTCTGTAGAAAAGCAACTTTTAAAGAGCGGTGCTTTTGTCAGTCACAGCTTAGTCTCATACTGGGGCGTGATTAGACTCCAACATCATAGCCCATTTTAGACATCAGAGGTCCACTGCGTAGATTAAATTAGCCTTGTTAACTTATGCACTGAACTAGTTTCAAGCCCTGTTAATTGCATAATTCCCTTGCATAAATTTGCAGTTTAATTACACTGCAGTATTTCATTCAGGTTATGTCCTTTTATGTATAATTTTAGGGGTGTACGATATTGACAAAAAAATAATATCTCAATATTTTCTGGGATTTTATCGATGATGATAATTAACGATATTTTGCTGAGTGTGTTATTGTGCTGGTACCTTAAGGACTGCCATGGACAGCTGACTCCTAAAGTTTTTGATATTCTGTGTGGTGGTCAGTTCACACTGATAGAAATTAATCTTTTCCAATAAGTTTAAACTGATTTTTACATTTTATGGGCATTTCTACCTTTATAAAGCCATTTTTCTAAAAGTGTGCTTTATCTTTGGAGTCAAATTCTTACATTTAATCAGTGAATTAGAATAATAAGACATTTGGGCTGTTACCAAGCAAATGACATCAGTATCAATAAAATTAATCTTTGCAATGTAGAGGAAACACAAAAGCTGCATCTGAAGTGGCATTTAGATGTATTTACTCACTACTGTTTAGTGAAGGACATGAATGCATTTAACCTGCAATTATGAATGCATAAAGATTTGTTTATATTAAATATAAAACGATGAATACTGATATTTGAAATTATTTGAATAATAAAATAAACTTTAAATGTGAAATTAAAACAGCAAGTCACTGTTAATAAGCGAGTCATTGCGACTGAACCGAATCATTTAAACGTTTGATTCACTCAGGAACGAAACACCTTCATGTTGCTCAGAGACACAAAACAGTGCTGTGACTGTGTTTGGAATTATTTTTGTTGTCGAAATAGAGCAAAAACAGGAAATATGGTGTCTAAAACGTAAGACTCTTTATTAACTTCTTGTTTTTTGAACTGTTGTAAAAAAAAAAATTTATATCGCATTTGTAATCAGTGTAATTCATGTGAAATTGATAAACTGGGCTATATGAAGTGTTATAAATATATAAATGTTCTGCCCCCATGTCTTGAATTTGTGATCATTCTAAATGTATTTTAATAGACTGAATCATGCAGTGAAAGAACACACTCTAAATGCGCACTCGCACTAGTCCAGACCCCACTCTGTAGGGGTGTTTTGAAAGGTTTTTGCAAAATACTCGATAATGTCAAATCGCACATCGTTAAAACAACAGTTACGATATTATCACAGAAGATATATGTTGCACACCCCTAATACTTTTAATTCAAATTGTATTTATTTTTCCTTTTTCTTTGCTTTTTCTATTATGTATTGCTCATTTTTTATTTTTTGCTTATGCATTGCTTAAATAATTTTAGATTTATATTCATATTTTCTCTCTTCGTTATGCATTTTAGAACATTTATTTTTTAAATGATAGATTTTGAAATATGTGATATAAATAAACTTGCCTTGCCCACAATTGCCAAAAGTCTATGTTATTTTCATTTTACATTATACATTACTGTTCAAAGGTTTCAGTCCATTATGCTCACTCAGGCAGCATTTATTTGATAAAAAATGCAGTAAAGGCAGTAATATTGTGAAATATCATAACTATTTAACTGTTTTATATTTGAATATAACAGTGCATATATATACTTTTTTTTTTGTTGAAACTGTGATACAATTTTTGTGTGTGTGTGTTTGGGATACATTGATTATTTGATGACACAAATCTTTTGTAACATTATAAATGTATTTACTGTCACTTCTGATCAGTTTAATGCACCCTTGCTGAAAAAAGTATTAATTTCTGCTGCTGATATCCAGTGAAATCCTATCCTTGTGAGCTGGTAGGGTTGGTTGCTTAAATTTTTATTAATTTGCATTATTTTTACTTATTTTTCCCATATTTCGCCTAGTCATGATGCTGATCTCGCAAGCACATACTTTTGATTATTGGCATATACATTGACACTAATGCACATATAACAAACCCAGCTGAACAAAAGACAAGATACAGTACCTCCTACTGAAAGCTCAGCTAGTTTATCAGGAAGGTCGGCAGCTCCAGGACCAGCCGTGGAACCTAGAATATCTGGCAATGCATTCCGCCGGCCAGTCCTGCTCGTGGCTGCAAAGTCAGAGACAACAGGTTCCACATCAGTCATCTCTGGTGGTCTTCATAGCATCATCTGAAACAAACCAAACAAAATGCACTCGATCAGTGACTGACATCTGAGGGTTAAACTAGAGAACTGTTTAACAGTTCTTTAGCAATTCTACACGATACAATACTATGTTAGCAGAACTCAAAAAAAAAATATTCAATTAAATAAACTCCAAGATTCAGTTTGTAGAACTTTAGATTTTGGTTTCATTTTACACAAGCAAACTTTAGATTGATAGATATGGTGGGGTTAGTTTTGGTTTCCTTATCAAATTCTGTGTGATTAATAAACAGAATACCACAACCAGCTGGGTCACAACTAGAGTTTAACATTTTCTAAAGAAAATGCTGTTCTTGGCAGAACTTTGAATACTGGGTTTGTTCTGCCCAAACATATTAATTGCGCTTAACTTAAAATATTGAGTTAAGTAAACCATTCAAATTTAAAGGGATACCTGACCAAAAATTATTAATTACTCACCCTCACCTCATGTCGTTCCAAACATGTAAGACCTTCGTTCACCTTCAAAACACAAATTAAGTTATTTTTGATCAAATCTGAGAGCTTTCTGACCCTTCATAGACAGCAGCGTAACGTTTAAGGCCCAGAAAGGTAGTAAGGACATTGTTAAAATAGTCCGCCTTGTTTGCAAGCAGAAGAAAATTCTGATTGGCTTCATCACCCTGTCTCCTCTCCACCAATAAGCTGGTGTGTGGTGGGCGTTCTTGCGCAATATGGCTGCCGTCGCATCATCCAGGTGGATGCTGCACATTGGTGGTGGTTGAGGAGATTCCCCCCTTCTATGTAAAGCGCTTTGAGTACCCAGAAAAGCGCCATATAAATGTAACAAATTATTATTATTATTATAAGAAAATATTGAAAAAAGTCGTTATTTTTGTTTTCTTTTTGCACAAAAAATATTCTCGTAGCTTTATAAAATTAAAGTTGAACCACTGATGTCACATGGACTATTTTAATGATGTCCTTACTACCTTTCTGGGCCTTAAACGTGGTAGTTGCATTGCTGTCTATGCAGGGTCAGAAAGCTCTCGGATTTCATCAAAAATATCTTCATTTGTGTTCCGAACATGAACAAAGGTCTTACAGGTTTGGAACAACTTGAGCGGGAGTAGTTAGTGACAGAATTTTCATTTTTGGGTGAACTATCCCTTTAATTGGTAGATATGATTAGGTTAGTTTTCAGTTTATTTTTCAAATTTTGTGTGATTAGTAATGCAGAATAACATAACCAGCTCGGACACAACTAGAGTTTTACGCTCTCTAATGAAAATGAAAGTTTTGCTTGCCATGCAAAACGATGATAGCTGTCCTCTATCATTGTTAAACAGTCAAGAGTACAAAAGGAGCAGCAGCGTCAAAATAAGTGGAGCTTTTTCTCTACTGCATCTCTAATGAGACTGTCCTCCTCTCCAGGGAGTGACTGAACCGAGTCGCTTACTCCTTATCTCCCCACACACCACCCACCCTGCTTACCTTCAGCCGCATGACAACATCTCTCATAATTTCCTCATTGCGTTGTCACTAAATGGCCTATTGGGGGATTGCGTTTCATATTTACCTTTCTCTACGCCTCATTCAGTCGAACACACTATGCACGGCAAGAATGTCTTTGAGGAATTTGTCCAGCGTCCCTTCTGGGATGTACACTGTGTCAAGGAGGATTGCAAATAACATTCACTGTGCGGGCAGTACAAGACAGAATTTCCAAACCGCTAGGCAATGCCTTCAATGAGCAGAAACGCTTGATTAGCCTTTAGTTATAAGTGATTAGTTATAAGCCTAAGTGATTCTTTAGTCTGAGCATCGTTGAATCAGATGTGACTGTACATATAACTCGCGGGGGAAAATTCACTAAAGGAAAGGACAGATGGGAATGTGGGAACAGATTGACTGATAAATTGCACCGTCAGCCGAACCAAAAAACCTTTTATTCTTATCCTAAGAAACAGATGGCTTTGCTTATCAGATAAAACATATGATTAAAAAAACAAACAAACAAAAAAAACAAAACGATGATATCTGGGTCAGTTAGTCCAATATCTTGATTCTATGAGCAACATCTTGATAACTAATCAATATCTTTATAAATTTTAAAATAATTTCACTGCATCTGACAGTATTTTTCCTTTCTCAGAAAAATCCATATCCTGCCCGGCTGAAACCATTACTACAAATTAGATGGCACCACAGCAGCTTAATCATAAAAATTTCCAATCGATTTTCATGCTTCACCGGTGCTAAATTTAATAGAATCAAAACATCACTTTTGCTAAAATTAGCTATTTATATTTATTTATATTTAGTTGGATTCAAGCTGGATTTACATATTCAATCTGACCAGCAGAGGGCATGCATTGCATCCATCAAAACTGAGTTTTCACATTTAAGAGGCTAAAAATGCCTTTTTGTTTTATGTAAAGTCATGGACTATCAAGGCTATTCTTGCCCCCTTAAACTGTAATGCCAATTCAAATTCCCTCAATCTGTTACATCAAGTGAAATGCAACCCAAAACAAAAGCGAATTGTATTCCTGAAAATTAATCAATATTATTTTCATAATATTAATATTATAGTATTTATTATTCATTTAAGTTTTGATAATTTTGTTATGTGTTTTGTTATTTTTATTCATTTTAGTTTTTTATATTTGATTTGAATTTGCTTGAATTTATTTTATTTTATTTTTAGTTTGTCATTTTAGTACTTCAGCTTAAACTTATTTCAGTTAGTTGTCAAGGCATTATTTCCAATTTTACTTCAAGTTTTTTCATTTAAGTTTTTCATTTAATATTTATATTTTATTTAATTATTTGTTACAGATGACAACACTGGATTAAATTGCATAATTGTTTAAGGTATAAAAAACTGTGGCAGAAATCACAAATTCATGTTTAAATTTGGTCAGTCGAGTTGAGTGTCATGTCGCTTTTTCGAAAATGGATAATCAAAATTACTGGAGGTAATGAGAAACTCATTGTTGCTAGGAAATGTGACAGACTTGAATGGCTTCAGTGCGTATTGTTTGGTCGCCTCTTGATGCAGAGATATGTGGGACACCAAATCATCAGAGACATCTGCTGCCACTGCATCAGCCCAATGTTACTGACTACAGGAAGGCTATACTGAAAGCATAGAGTGAATTAATAAATTATCATTTGTGCTAAATTAAGAAAAATCAATTCAAATTGATGTCAGCATGAAATTCAAATTGACCATATGCTTTCATTAAAAAAGTACTGGTCTTTTTTATGTCAGTGTTTTATTATCTTATCTAGGATACAACATTTAAACAAGATTTACTCAAAGCAAAATTGCATATGATTGCACATGAAGACTTATATTTTCATATATTATACAGTATCTCTACATAAATGTATTCTTCTTAATCCGCAAATGCATTGTTTTGAAGTATAAATCTAACTAAATGTAATGAGATTTATTTTTAAAACAAGAAAAACAACTACTTAAAGCTATAAAAAGTACTTAAATATATACAAAATACATTTAGTATCTCGATTAATTTATGTTGTTTTTATAGGATGTTTAGATATTTTTTTTCAGATAAGAAAAAAAACATTTTTGGTTGATGTCACCAAACGCCTTTATTTTTTCTCCTCTCCAATAACATTTCTCATGATAAATAAATCTATATGTAAAACAAGAAAAACAACAACTTGAAATATATAAAACTATACAAAAAGTATATGACTACTGTATTTTAAAATTGGGGTGAGAAAAGTCAATTAATTCATGCTGTTTTAAGGATGTCCGGAATTTTTTCTATACTGGAAAACAAGACAAAAATAAGAAATGATATTCCAAAGGGGGGAACAAATATTATATGTGAAAATAATGTCACCAAACCCTCTTTTTTTTCATGCTACCCCTCCAATAACCTGATTTTTCTCATTCCATTCAATCTGTATGTCAAATAATTTTTAAAATATTAATAAAACAATCTAAATTTAAAATTGTGTTTTATTCAGAAGTATGTAAAAAAAAGAAGCATTTTAAATACCATTCAACATTGGCTTTAAGCATACAAAAATCACCTTATTGTCACCTGTGACACTTAATTCTGCTCTGCCTCACTCAATCCTGGGATCAGACGCCAGTAAAATCGATGCATACTGTGACTCATAATGAAACTACAGTACAAAGGCTCCTCGTGTGTAAGTAAGCTCTGCGCACAATGCTCAGTGATGAGCCTCTATCAGTAATAGTCTGGCTGGAAACGACACTCTCACCACCAGGCCTCCACAGCAATGATCATTTATCTGGTTCCACACAAATGATGTCAGCTGGCTGGACCAGCCACTGCTGAACTAGACCACCACAAGATAACATCTCAGCATGCTGTTGATGGGGTTTGGGCACAATGTTGTTAAATTTTTTTTCACAGTTTTCGTTGACAAATATATCGTCTAAATGTAGTCAATATACTGTCATGTCTTTTCAGTCATTTTTACTTTGACTTATGTAAATGGTATAATTTAAGTCCACAAAGGGATGAAAACGTATCTGCAAACCAAACTTTAATCATCATTTAAAAAATAAAAAGTATGTAAAAATGTAATATTTTGCTAAAATAAAACATATTTAAAAGATTTATCAACAAAAAATAGCATAAAATTGAAAAACAATAACAATACAAACTTGAGTAAACTTACTGAATTCTTAACAACTGTTTAGAAGTTACTGTGAATTGTTCTTGCTTTAGAGATTTGCGATTTTTTTTGTGTTTTAGAGACTGTTTAGGATATTGTGTTACATGTAGCACATTTGTTATGCCAAAGGCACATTCAAAGTGTAAGTTAGGATATGTGGGCGAAATTCATTTGAAAATGTTTGCGTGATGGCAAAAAAGTTTCACAAACAGAATTTTGCTCAAGTTCAAGTTTTTCATAAAAATGTACCACAATGACCAACAGAAAGATGCTTGGTTTTGAATAGGACTTCTGTGTGAGTAGTGCTTTATACTTTATACTACTTTTTTAGGGGAAGTCGTGGCCTAATGGTTAGAGAGTCGGACTCGTAATCCAAAGGTTGCGGGTTCGAGTCTCGGGCCGGCAGGAATTGTAGGTGGGGGGAGTGAATGTCCAGCGCTCTCTCCACCCTCAATACCACGACTGAGGTGCCCTTGAGCAAGGCACCGAACCCCCCAACTGCTCCCCGGGCGCCGCAGCATAAATGGCTGCCCACTGCTCCGGGTGTGTGTTCACGGTGTGTGTGTGTGTTCACTGCTGTGTGTGTGCACTTTGGATGGGTTAAATGCAGAGCACGAATTCCGAGTATGGGACACCATACTTGGCAGTATGTATGTCACTTCACTTCACTACTTTACTAAGCTATTGGCAATGGAGCGTGAAATTGTCGCTAAAATATTGCTTATGTGACCATACGCTTAGATCACATTACTGAAATGTCACTAGCAAAATACCTGTAGGTCCCACTGCCTATTGTTTATAATGAAGCACTGCACACACAGAAATCACATTTAAAGCAGTTTTCGATGAATACACATGACCAGTATGAACTCATTGTGAAATCTGCAAGGAGAAATTTTTCGCTCTCAGGGAATTTCACATGAAATTACTAGATTTCCCTGGTGATAATTTGCCGAACAAAGGTAAATGTGAGCAGACATTATTTACTCATTCTGACTAGTGCGGTCATTAGTTCAAGTTCACTTGTGCATTCAGTTCATTCCCTGCACACATGCCATGTATAATATTATGTTTATGTTGTGGATATCGCTTTTTCAACTCAAGTGGGTCAATTGCCAATATTTCAAACTAAATTAATCAGTTCTGCAGCTAAACCTCTATGCTAACTCTTTCTGCATCCTAACAAAAAGGCAAACTGCAAGAAATCTCCCACTCAGCCAAATTTGCTCTGCTTCAGGACAATTCTCTCAGCTGGGAAGAGCTCTGCCACCTGAGCAACTTAGCAACCAGCACCAGAATGAGCAACAAGGGTGGCAGCTTGCTCTGTGAGGTTGAGCCCTCTCGTCAACCCCACAACAGATATTTGCGCCAAAAGCTGCGCATCTGCTACCCCGCACACCTGTGTGCATTTCTCTATAGGCATTTACCATGTTTACCAGTAGCAGTATAGTCCCACAGAGATGTCTGTGTCTGGTCAAAAAGTCCAAAACCATTTGTTTAGTCATGTACTGCAATAAAAACAGATGTGTTTTTATATATAATATAATAAAAATATACCAGCGCACAAAGATGCTTATATTCATCATGTACCCCAGATGTGAAGTTCATGCACAAAAATGTGCTAAATATAAACAGGTATTACTTTAAATGTCAGAACAAACAAGGTTAATCCAGTCTTAATCCATGTACAGCCCAGTAACAAGATTTAAAAAAGCCCTAACAGAAGGGCTGAGGTGTTTTTTCCATTTACTACTTTCCTTTCCGCACACTTACAGCTCATTTTCTGCCTAAGATATTCAATCTGTGCTTCAACTCAAAAAAATATAATGACATTCCCTCTCATGGACAACACTGCAAAGAGCATGAATTAAATAGAAAAACGTGACTGAAATAAAAAGCAAAAATGTTAAACACATGTGCAGTAAAGTTAAATCTCCTTGTATTATAAGGCCTATATTTAGCATGCATTTATATGGATAAGGTGGGCTGTTTTTACAAACATGAACATGAGGGATTATACATAAAGAAAAAAATGTTGTGGTGATGATTTGCTTTGATTTTTTTACAGGAATAATTTACTTGTAAATTAAACACCACATGTCGTTCCAAAACTGAATTACTTTCTCTCTTCTGTGGAACACGAAAGGTGAATTTGATAATCCTGACCACTATAATTACAAAAAAAAGCATAAATATCATAAAAGTAGTCGATATGACTCATGCACTATGTTGCAAGACTTCTACGATCACACGATAGCTTGTGTGTTTGACGTTTAAGAGATTATTCACTGAAATTCCTGGCAGTTTTAGGAACTCTTCATGAAGACTTTTTAAAATCATTTCAATTTGATCCACTTCACAAAACCAGTCACTTTAGGACAAATACCAGTCCATTATCCAGAATAATGTTTCCTCTTGTAATAAAGTCCATCCCCAACATCAAAATCCACCAATATATTTGTTTAGAACTGATTTAGACTTGTAAATGGTGTTTGTAAATCTGTGCATATTTCTCTCCTGCTTCAGACAAGACAACTTTTTCACTTGAGAAGGCAATGCTATGCATATAATATGATGAACTGGAGTTGTGTGGATTTCTTGTGGATTATTGTGATGTTTTTATCAGCTGTTTGGACTCTCATTCTGACGGCACCCATTCACTGCAGAGGATCCACTTGTGAGCAAAAAATGTAATGCTAAATTTCTACAGATCTGTTCTGAAAGAGAAACAAACTCACCTACATCTTGGATGGCCAATGAATCCTCTAACTAAATAGACTCTTATTTTGTATTGTACGTTATTCAAGCATGAGTTAATCACAGCATTTATCATAAAATCAAGAGCACTCAATGGCAAATAAGTATTCAACATCTTGCTTTGCCTAATGAAGCGCCACTTTAATACTACACTCTAAAGAAAATGCTGGGTTAAATACAACCCAATGCTGGGTAAATACTGGACAGAACACATCCTGGGTTGTTTTCAACCAACAGTTGGGTTAAATGTTTAACCCAACCTTCTGGGCAGTAATCCAACCGATGGGTCTAAACAAACCAAACGCTGGGTTTGTCCATATTTTACCCTGCGCCAGGTTGTATTTAACCCAGCATTTTTTCTGATTGCACATTAAAAGTGCATTAAGTTCACATTTAGAGGGTCTCTATAACAGTTATGAATATATATATATATATGTCAATAATTAAAATTAGACAGATTAACACTTAAGTCAGCTATTGAATATAAGCACAAAAAAACACAAACAAAAGTCTTATATTTATTGGACCAAATACCCAGGGCCTCTCTGGGCCTTTGTCCAGGCATACAGAACACGAATGGGAAAACAGAAGCTGGATTTTCCAAATAATCTCCGCTCTGAGGACCAAGGACAAGAGCCTGATCTCATCTTCCACTCAGCTTCTATTTGACCTTGACAGTCTGCAACAAAACAACCCAACCTTGTAGAGCATGACTTGACAAGAAGCAAAAGTAGCTGTCAGTGCCATTGTTGCAGTGACGGCAGCGGAAAATAAATAGCTTGTTCATGATTGGTCACACTAGGTTATGTAATAAAAGCATTGCTTTTGACGGCTCATGAGGACTGAACAAAACTGAGTCAGAGGAGCAGTTTGAGCAGGAAAGACTTCATGCATGTTATGCGCAGTCTCCCAGCACCTAACATTTAAAGGTCTTGTCTATTTACTACCTCATCTGTTCAACCTGGCTAATGATGCTAATGGCACAGTATCTGCCAATCAATACGAGTGAGAACAATGTGGCAGATGACCTACAACAGCATGGGCTTGTGTGATAAGCCGGTGAGAAAGCAGTTTGTCTGATTTGATGGTGCTGCATCGTGCGGAGGTGTTTATTTTAGTGGATTTTCCCTCTCTGGGATTCTGTAAGGTCAAGCGATGGAAGGACAGCTAGCAATTTATCAAGCGCAGTGATCTGAGGCTGACACTAAATCATAAATGTGTTGACTTGCTGGGTCTGGGAGGACTGTTAACATTTGCATTAGGAACACAAATGCATCACTCATAAAGTCATTTACATAAAGTTGTAACAATCTATGGTAAAATGTAATGTATTAACCAAATCCCTTAACAATGGTTCTTCTGTGTTTCTGCTTCACACTCAAAACACTTCTGAGAGCAAGATTTATGTATTTGAATTGCATATAAAACTTCCATCTAGTTGGAATACATAGTTTAACAAACTAATAAACTTAATGTGATGCATATTTGTCAGTCAAGGTACGAAATATCTCAGATTTCTTTTTTCTTATGAACTGATATTTTTAAAATGCATTAATCCAAATTAATTAGAATCAGCATGATCTGTTCATTGTGAAAAATGGTTAAAATATGGCTAGATGTGATACAAGAAATATTCAATTAGTCTGCAGGACCCAGATTTTATGCACATTCAAATATGACATTTCAAAACATGTCACATCGGGTTTGACACCCATGATGCTGAGTTGGTTTTCATGTATCCTGTAACTGATCATGACATGCATATTTACACATTTAAATCGTAACAGTTTAAATTTGTTTTTATAGAGAATTCTGTGTATGCATTTCTTTTAAGTTGCCTTATCATTGCTTTTCATTTTTAGAGATTGACATTAGCCATCAAGTGACAATTCAACAACGTATTTTTTTTTTACAAAAGTAAAAATGTTCTTAAAATCAAAACCTTGACATGCATTAGCATTTACGGTATAATAATCTGTTAATGGAAAACTGTGTGTTGAATTTTGTTGGTTTCATAATGTCTGCAGCCAATAATTCTCTGTGCGCAAAAAAAAAAAAAAAAAGTTTCCCATGATTTTTTTCCCATGCTGAAATATGAAATATTGCTGACATTTTCAATAATGCTTTTAGTAACTGTTTATATACAAAAAGCAACGTACAGTGCATTCAAGGCATTCATGGGGAAATAAACCCATGACCTTGCTGTTGCTAGCAACATTATTTTTAGCTATAGGAACATGGCTAAATGCTTTCTTTTTTAGATTTTTGTCTTTACTCTTTATAGGAAATTGGGAGTGTAGAGGAGAGAGTGGGGGAGTTAGATCAGGACATGACCTGACTCAAACCTAGGTCCCGTGAGCCAGAAGCTCTTACATCTCCTGACCATTATCACAGTGCTGACAAAATACAGTTTGATTTGTCACACAGCCCTTAACAACAAGCATTTTCTTCCCATGCGCCTTTTATTTGCTTGATTACGCATGATTATACAAACCATTTTTGTGAGAATCACTATCCTAGATGGTTAAAGGTACTGCAGATGCGCTAGAGAACATTACAAAAAAAGGACCATGTGCACATCTTATAACGAGAATTTTATAATGAAGCTGAAATGCTCAAAAGCTCTCAACTCCAAATGAACGTTATCAATATATGTCAAACCACTTTGAGACAACTGAAATCATCATTTATCCTGATTAATGAATTAGCAAAGCATGAACCAGCATTCCATCTTAATTACTCGCATTTACTGTATGCTACCATTCAAAATTTTAGGGTTGGTAAGATTTTTTTAATGTCTTTGAAATAAGTCTTTTATGCTGGACAAGGCTGCATACAGTATATTTGATCTAAAATACAGTAATATTGTGAAATATTATTACAATTAAAAATATCATTTTCTATCTTAATATATATTTCTATTCAATATATTTAAATTTATTCCTGAAATGTTGTGCAGCTTAATATTTTTTGTGGAAACCATGACACATTTTTGATGAATAAGAAGAGCATTTTTATGAAATAGAAATCTTTTGTAACATTATAAATGCCTTTACTGTCCCTTTTGATCAATTTAATGAGTCTTTGCTGAATATTGGTTTTAATTTCTTTCAAAAAATAAAATAAAATCTAACATGGGGTAACCAGGTCCATGGTTTCAGTTCACAGACCCGGGGTCAAATTATATGGATGAAGCCTCCCTTATCATAGGTCCCAGGATGAGGTTTGTGGTTGTCCTACTCCTAATGAAAGTCCTGGGCATAACCATCACTCATACAACCTTCAACAGCTAATAGAACATTGATTAGGGCATTTGTGTCAAACCCAGATAAATCTTAAAAAAGCTGCCTGACCTGCCTGACTTCTTACTGCGGTACTGTCATGACTGTGCGTTTCCGTTCTCAGGAGGCTTACATTGACACAGATAAGTGGATGAGCAGTGAATAGTAGGTCTGCAACACCACGTTCACTACAGAGACCTCACTATCCTGTTTCTACCCTGATGATAAATGCCACTTACTGTATGCTTCACACATGATGGTATATGGGTGTTTCCTGTCTGTATGACACAGAGTGTTTATCTTTTCAGTACAATGAGCGTGAATGGGATTTCAAGCCCCAGAATTGACAAGAAATGAATTATTAAACCAGCTCAAAGGTGATCCATATTAAATGTGTGCTATAATCCAAACCTTCTGAAGTCAAAGCTTTACGTGAGGAAAAGACCAAAATTTCAATCGTCTAAGTTGCTTCATTACTTTTCATTGTTAGACCTTGACATTTCCCTGACATTCACTTTGAATTGTATGGAATATGAGTCACAACTATCCTTTTTGTAATTTTACTTTTATTGTTTTCATTTTTTTTATGCAGTGATGCAATTTTGAAGCTTTGGAGCTGCTTCATTGCTGCCATATAGAATCTTGACAAACCAAGGTGTTTAACACAGTAGCATGAATGTTACTAAATCTCTTTTGTAACGGCTTACAATGCCTTAAAATGTTGTCTAGATAGGCAGCTCACTAGGTTTTGAAATTATTGTGAGGCTGCCTATATGGACTCAACTAATATCTTCCATCTTTGGACATACCAGAGGAGTGATCATAAAAAATACACATGATTCACACACTGTGAAATAACTCAGGTTTTGGAGCTGCTGGTTGTCGTGAATAATTAAAATGTTAGATTTTACACTGAATATCTGAATATATATAAAAGCCTGAGGTTCAAAACATCAATTAATTCATCCTATACAACAGCAGGACATTTTTTAAGGCCACATCTTATTACTTAACAGATTTATAAGCACATCTGAAAAATTGCTAATCTGGACCTCTTATGAAATGTAGCCTAATATTTGGCTGTGGAGAAGCTTTAGTTCCATGAATCATTACCCTTTTTCCACTGTTGTATTTATATGATGTTCCAAGGTATTTCATGGTAATTCCATGGTGATACTTTGGTGCCTCTCCCTGTTCATTCATTAGCTGTGTTTTTTATAGAAAATATCATGTAGTACAAATCTGATGACAAGCAGCAGATGCAGTTTAAACTTTAACACTGACAAACATAGAACACAGGTTTGATTTAAATTGATTTGTAGCCTAAATATTTGAATTCATCTGATGCTGTCTTCATCTGAATCTGTTTAAAACGAGTCCATTTAATTAAAAATGTGTGCTGTTTGAATGATTCAGGCTGATTCACTAAGCAAATTGTTGCATGAACTCAAAAAAGTGATTTGTTTTCTAAATTGCATTTAGTTCTACTTATAAACACCCAACAGAACAAGAACAAAACACAAGAGATTTGACATAATATTTGAACTTCTGTCATCGCTAGCTTACTGAAAAGCTGCAAGAATGAAAAACACTCCTCACAACTGAAACCTCACAAATGAGAAATTTAGCTTCCTTCACTATTTGTAGTGACAAAATTATTTAGTTCTTTTAAATTCTTTTTGGATCGAATCTCTCTGCAGGTTAAACGGGCCTATGGTAGATATATGGTTATGTCAGTATCACAAATCATATCACCAAACCTGACTGAATCAAAGACTGAATTAATTCTTATTATTGTACATTTAATAAATGCATGTCTACAAATCTAATACAACCCAGGAAGAGTGAAAAACAAAGGCAGTGAAGAAGAATGATTCCTTCACAAATTAAACACCACTGCTAGCGATGCTGGAAACCAGTTAAACACCACTCTGGCAGGCCAGCTAAGGGTTACTCAAAGCAAACATTTCTACAGAAGGAATCAAAGAGGATTTAATACCATACCACCGCACTACAACTATCAAACAGCATAACATATATAACATGGCTCCGAGCTTCCCCTTGTCACACATTTGTTATCTGCCGGCCTTTATTCCACCTCAGACCTTTGAAAATGATGTTTTGACTGCAGCATCTCTACATCTCAAATGCATCGAAATTCCCTTCCATTGTAAATGGTGTTATTATCAAGGTCTAAATAAAGAGCGGTCACTCGTTTGAATATTCCAACACCTTCACCGACACATCTGTGCATGTTGAACAAAGCCAATTAGCGCTGCATTACAGCGACATCTCCAGCCATACCCATAGATTTCAAAGCTGGTTACTGCATCACATCACATGTCTGGCCAAAAATAACACAAGCCAAGTCACATCCAATCATCTACAGGGAATAAGAAACAAACTTAGCAGCAGCAAATTGAAGATGAACTGTAGGTTAGCTGGACAACAAAGGTTTTAATCTCCACCTATTTATAGCAGATGTCAGCCGCTTGAGGGCAAAGCCCATTCGTGTGGGCTAGAACAAGGCACAGATTACATGCGATTCATCTTCTCACCTTTGAAAAGCAGACCTGCATAGCGCATCCCCAGGGAATGATTTTCCCATTGGCTATCTGCCTCCCCAAACAAAGATCGTGCTCAATGACGCAACATTGATGTGCACTGGATGCTGCTGTAATACCAAAGAAAGGCAAAGTGGCATAAATCAGATCTGACATTTTACAAATCTATATTTGGACTGATGATACAGAGCATCAAGAATTTAACTATATAACGCCATATTATTTATATGCTTTTACAAGCTAGTTGCAACCGAATCAGTTGGTTCATCTGTAAAATTGTATCAAATATATCAGAAATGGTGAGAAGTTTTCCAAATGTATTTCAATAAGACTGATTGAAGTGTTGATTGATGTGATTAGTGGTAATTTCCAAGACAAGAATCACTATTAGTATTCCTCATACATTTCACTAAGCACTGCTTGTGCTACAAACATGAATGATATCTCAAATTGCGCAGCTTGTGTGCTATTGCTTTGATATGTGAACTAATCTATTTGTTCTTTGATTTCTTTTTGCAAAACAATTTTCACGCATTTCAAGGGTTTGCTATAACCTCTCTGAACTGGCTTCAACCAACCATTTTGCTGACTCCAACATGTGCAATGCTTTCTACTGTATATGCGGTAACAAACCACAAGACAGCAAGAGCAATAAAGTAAATGGGCTCTCTTTCTTTCAAAGAACATCTAAGCGAATCTGCATCAGACAGATTTCACAAAAAGCAGCCTTCAATAAAATTAAATCAATTAGGGTAATTTATCTAAAGCTTTATTTAGCAAATCAATATATGCTACACTTAAATGCTCCTGCATTAAATTAGTCCATGCTAGCTATTCTTAAATGATTTTATTAGTCAGAGATAGAGGGCTCTCTGCTGTTACTTGGAAAAAATTTGAATGCCACTACTCCTATACAGTACAAAAACATCTTTGAAAGATTTATGGCAGACTGTATAGAAAATGGCATGAAAGGAGAGGAAGGCAAACTAACACTGATCAATAGCAATGCAGCCATAAGCAACTGAAGCCACAGAAGCTTGACCTTCAATCTAAAGCCCCTAAAAGTGTTCAATTAGAGGGGGAACACTATCAAATATCCTCATGCCTAATACGCACATTTATGCTCATCAATATGCTATTATGGATGCACAGTTACTTAGTTTGGCTATGATGGCTGCTAGATGTTCAACTAATATTATAATATATATAATATATATATATATATATATATTGACTAACAAGTGTAGTCAGTATGACTCTTATGAGCCATTTTTTGTTTTCTTCTAATGAAAGTGTAGTCTGAATTGTGAACAAATTATTCTTATGGAGTTGTTTCTTCAGTATAGTCCGAAATCAAACATACAGCCTACCGCTCAAAGCTTAAAGGCTTTGTGTGAGTTTTGCCAGTATTAATGCAGTGTGTTATCACATGGTTTGTTTGTTTAGTACACTTTTGTGGGCTGCATTTATGACACCTAATAAGATTGAAAAGACTGCATAAAATCTTTTGAATTATTTTAAATGTATTTTTAAAATAATTTTTGGTAATAAAATTGCATTTCTTTTTTTTTTTTCCTTTTTTTGCAAAAATTGTATTACTACTTTAGAATTATTAATGGCACACTCCATTATATTCCTATTCCTATTTATTTATTAATAGTAACAAAATGGTTATACCCAGCAACAGCAATCATTCCGGTGACATAAACGACAACATAATGCAAACAGGGCTTAGCATCAAAGGGTTTATGAATGTCAGATGCAAGACAGGCCTTTTAAGATGGCATTGATTGTATTTTACAACACTTCTCCGTGCACCTACAGCCTAGGCTTATGACACACATTGTGTGCCATGCATGAAGACATTGTGCTTTCATAAATAATTCATATCTGCGAGGGTTCCAGTGTAAGATCGATAAGAGCTCCTTGTGAATGTGACTCCTTACTCTCCCGTCACTGGCAATTTATCCAGCGCAAACACAGACACAGGCTTTATTTGACAGAAAGTGAGAGTTTTAAAGCTTCACAACATGCAACAATCTGTTTTATTTACTTGACATATGGTATGTACAGCTCAGAGCAGACAATAAAATGAGCTGCTGTCTTGGTGCAAGACATTTTGACAGTTAGCAAGGGAAGATGAAACTGAAAGCCAGGATATACCTTGGTCCCTAGATTGCTGCGGTGTATTTTTAGGTCCAATATGATGATGTGCTCAAATCCGGTGATTTAAGATAAGAGATAACAGTGAGACCTCTGGCCCTTTATAACCCTCTGGTGCCAGACTTTACACAGCCCTGCTACAGTCTATTGTAGAGCCTTGGATTAGGCCTTATCGCTAGAACACTGTGTGGTCTTTAACTCCTAACTGAAGGAGAAACACCACATGATGCACCCCATTTGGTGAGATGCATAAAAGCCCACATGTCGTTAGAAATGTGCGCCTCTGCAAACTACTGCTGATCCATCAGTGTCAACTTGATAATAAAGGGTTACAATAAAGGGTACTTAAAAAAACAAACTTCATTATATGTAATTTCTTCATTCAACCGACAAGTCAAAAAGAACAAGTCAACTTATAATTTACAGTGAAAAACCGTGATTTGACATGTCCAGAATTCTGACACTTCAAAATTTATATATAATTCATCTTTTTGGCAATTAGATGGCCACAAAATACAATAAAGTTTTGTTTAATTTGAAATTGTTCATTTAAATTTTTTTGTGCCACTAGCAGGTATCTAGCTAAATTGCAAAAACATTGATTGTTTTCATACAACCCATCTTTGTTAAACAGATAAACAGAGTCCAAAATGACTAAACAAAACATTGGAAGTTGTTTAAGTATTACAGTATAACAGTAAATGCCAGTATATGTAAAATGCAAAAAACTTACTGTTAAGTAATAACTATCTTTGATTGTTTGTGTTGCATGCTGCAATGCTTTTTATTGTTCGTTAACGGCAGAATATTTATGTAATGCATGCACCAATCAGTGATATGAATGGAGAGTTGAGCTCTCTTGGGATCTCGCCAGTAAAACACTAGAACAGAAGCTGTCATGCCTTTCACTAGAGCCTTGATGATACTCTGAGAGAGGCTGAAACAGAATGAATATCGGCTGTTAAAAGAGAAGAGAGCAAGAGAAAGAAGCTGTGCTGCTTCAAGGCCAAATTTTGATCTGCTGCATATTGTTGGCTTAAATGGGTTTAATCTTTTCAAATGTCTGCTCTAAAAGACTATAGAAAGGGCTTTGGGTTACAAATAAGCACCTGAACCTCCCAGTGCTTTGTAGTAATACTATGTTTCAGTTTACTCATTACAGTAATCTGTTTAGAATGTGTGTCACTTTAAAATGTATTGACTATAATCCTCCTCGAACTCCTGAGGCTAATTTTGAAATAACAAATAAATGCTGTATATGAAGTATATGGAAGTTTATTTTTAATTGTTTAAAATGTGCAATTCTTAAAAAACAACAACTGTGGGACTGTGAGATTACACATCGCACTTGGTGATTCCCTGGTGGAAAATAGAATTATGAGATATAAAGTCACAATTCAGATAAATTTTTTTCAGAATTGTGAGAAAAACTCTGAATCGTGAGATATAAACTCAGAAGTTTAAAATTGTGAGATAAAATGTTGGATTTTTTTTTTTATTCTGTGGCGGAAATAAGTTTAGAAGTGAAGTGAAGTGAAGTGACATTCAGCCAAGTATGGTGACCCATACTCGGAATTCGTGCTCTGCATTTAACCCATTTAACCCATCCAACGTGCACACACACAGCAGTGAACACACACACACCGTGAACACACACCCGGAGCAGTGGGCAGCCATTTATGCTGCGGCGCCCGGGGAGCAGTTGGGGGTTCGGTGCCTTGCTCAAGGGCACCTCAGTCGTGGTATTGAGGGTGGAGAGAGCGCTGGACATTCACTCCCCCCACCTACAATCCCTGCCGGCCCGAGACTCGAACCCGCAACCTTTGGATTACAAGTCCGACTCTCTAACCATTAGGCCACGACTTCCCCATAGAAACATAGAAGTGTGTAATTTTGAATGTCTTCAAACATTTTTCCAAAACACTCCCACTGCCTGCAATTGGTCAGTAAACAGATAGTCCAGTCTCCAAACTATTGTTGGTGTGGCTGGATTTCAATAGAGCAATGTTTTGACTTTATAGCGGCTTAAAATGCTTCCAATTAATCCAAATATTCAGAAACATTTATAAGATTATTCTAATGTTAAACATTGCATCAATGAATCTTGGAGCTGCATTTTACAGTTATTACAAAACTGCTTAATTTCATTACTTGCGATTTGATATAATTAAACTGTGTCTGGCTTATGATTTTCTAACTGCAGCATTTTGTTAAAAACCACAACTTTGCATGTTAAAATAGCCTAAAGAAATAAAACAACAAGTCTGGGCATCAAATCTGCTTTTTTTGTCTAA